>NW_019942601.1:945408-947316 GCF_002910315.2 Salvelinus sp. IW2-2015 | reverse complement strand
TTCTTGCGCCAGTTGGTCGCGCATGCTCGGAGTACCGTCCCTGTGTAATCCATCTGGCCTTGCGGCCTTGTGAATGTTGACCTGTTAAAGGTCTTACTCACATCGGCTGCCGGAGAGCGAATCACAACAGTCGTCCGGAACAGCTGATGCTTCATGCATGTTTCAGTGTTACTTGCCTCGAAGCGAGCATAGAGTTATTAGCTCGTCTGGTAGGCTTGTGTCACTGGCAGCTCTCGGCTGTGCTTCCCTTTGTAGTCTGTAATAGTTTGCAAGCCCTGCCACATCCGACGAGCGTCGGAGCTGGTATAGTACGATTCGATCTTAGTCCTGTATTGACGCTTTGCTTGTTGATGGTTCGTCGGAGGCATAGCGGGATTTCTAATAAGCTTAAGGGTTAGAGTCCCGCTCCTTGAAAGTGTCAGCTCTACCCTTTAAGTCTAGAAGCGAGCATAGAAGTTATTTAGCTCGTCTGGTAGGCTTGTGTCACTGGGCAGCTCTCGGCTGTGCTTCCCTTTGTAGTCTGTAATAGTTTGCAAGCCCTGCCACATCCGACGAGCGTCGGAGCYGGTATAGTACGATTCGATCTTAGTCCTGTATTGACGCTTTGCTTGTTTGATGGTTCGTCGGAGGGCATAGCGGGATTTCTAATAAGCTTAAGGGTTAGAGTCCCGCTCCTTGAAAGTGTCAGCTCTACCCTTTAGCTCAGTGCGAATGTTGCATGTAATCCATGGCTTCTGGTTGGGATGTGTACGTACAATCACTGTGGGGGCGACGTCCTCACTGCACTTATTGATAATGCCAGTGACTGATGTGGTGTACTCCTCAATGCCATCGGAAGAATCCTGGAACATATTCCAGTCTGTGCTAGCAAAACAGTCTTGTAGCTTAGCATCTGCTTCATCTGACCACTTTTTATTGATCTAGTCACTGGTGCTTCCTGCTTTCATTTTTGCTTGTAAGCAGGAATCAGGAGGATAGAATTATGGTCAGATTTGCCAAATGGAGGGCGAGGGAGAGCTTTGTACGCGACTCTRTGTGTGGAGTAAAGGTGGTCTAGAGATTTTYAGGACAGTATGTGGATGACAASAGTGACAAGAATGTGGTCGCAAATCACCTCCTTTGTAAATAAGTAGAAATACCTGCAGCCATTAAAGCAATGGCTGCTGTTAAAACAACATTCACCACTTCACAATTTCCTTCTCACTCATCAGACAGAAGGTATAATTGCTAACAATCCGGCGAAGAAGTCCACTTTCGTTTTCATCATTGACACCAATTAACTCTGTCAAACCCTCTTTTCGATATGCTCATGCACGTTTTGAAGCCAAAATAACTGGACATTGGACGGGAAGAAGCCGGATATGGAAACTAATATGGAAACGCTCGTTTGAAGTGAATTGATGATTTGAAATGACACAGGACAGATGGGAGTAATATGTAATTGCTACTTGTTACCTCAGAAGATAATATTTGAWTATAAAATACCTGTAACTTTCCTAAGTGTAGGCCTATCCACTGATAGGACTGTTTTAAAATATCACTTTCAATTTCTTCAAAACAGATTTTCTGAAACAATAGAGTCTTATAACTAGCCCATATATTCACTGTTATAACTAAACCATATATACAGTGTTCTAACTAGCCCACATACAGTTGAAGTCGGAAGTTAACATACACCTTAGCCAAATACATTTAAACTCAGTTTTTCACAATTCCTGACATTTAATCCTAGTAAAAATTCCCTGTCTTAGGTCAGTTAGGATCACCACTTTATTTTAAGAATGTGAAATGTCAGAATAATAGTAGAGAGAATGATTTATTTCAGCTTTTATTTCTTTCATYACATTCCCAGTGGGTCAGAAGTTTACATACACTCAATTGGTATTTGGTAGCATTGCCTTTAAATTG
>NW_019942601.1:942896-944725 GCF_002910315.2 Salvelinus sp. IW2-2015 | reverse complement strand
AATTGTTTAACATTCGGCTCCATCAATTTCGGCTAGCCTTCCACAAGCTTCCGATGCTCCAGATACTCAACTAGTCTAAAGAAGGCCAGTTTTATTGCTTCTTTAATCAGAACAACAGTTTTCAGCTGTGCTAACATAATTGCAAAAGGGTTTTCTAATGATCAATTAGCCTTTTAAAATTATAAACTTGGATTAGCTAACACAACGTGCCATTGGAACACAGGACTGATGGTTGCTGATAACGGGCCTCTGTACGCCTATGTAGATATTCCATAAAAAATCTGCCGTTTTCAGCTACAATAGTCCTTTACAACATTAACAACGTCTACACTGTATTTCTGATCAATTTGATGTTGTTTTAATGTGCAAAAAAATGTGCTTTTCTTTCAAAAACAAGTACATTTCTAAGTGACCCCAAACTTTTGAACGGTAGTGTGTATATATATATACATACTGGGAGAAAAGCCCTAAGAATCTTTCAAAAAGCCCGTGCACGTGAAGTTCTCGAKCATCAAATCAAATCAAATGCCATCAAATCAAATCAAATGTTATTGGTCGCATAGACATATTTAGCAGATGTTATTGTGGGTGCAGCGAAATGCTTGTGTTCATACCAACGATGGAGATAGGTAGTCACTTTGGGTGTTGGGAGATGTGTTTTTACCTATTCTTCTTTTGACATGTCAGGTATAATCTTAAAGAAATCCATTGACAAACCTCTCATGATKATTCCCTCAAACAAGACAAACACGTCTTTCAAATAGCTCTCCGTGTCAAAATTAAATACATTTTTGACATCTCATACTTCCTAATAATTTTCAATACARAGGCCACCGAGGCGCCATCAAGGCGCCATACAGAGGGTGATAACTGTGAAATAAGTGGTTTCTGGGTAAGAGAACCCATCACTATGACAGCTGGGGTTAAAGGTCAGGAGGGAGGCTGTGTGAGATGGAGAATAAGAGTCCTGCTCGTCTGCCCACTACAGAGGACCAAGGATTACAGGGAAGCCGCCATGTTGAAGGGGACAACAAACAGGTGGATAGTAGAGACTATGAAAACCATTCATAATGTGATGACTAGTTTAGTCACTATCTACTTACAGGTACTTTTCATGTTGAGCTGGCAAGGAATTCTTACATATTCTGTCACAATCAAAGCTAATGCTTTGAAATAGTAAAATACAATTAAATACCATGTTGCTAAATGGAATTTCCGAGCAACGTCATGTAAAAGTACTGATCATAAATGTAGCAATATCGCTGTTATTCTTGTGTTATCTGTAATTCTTGGGTTATCTACAGCAGTGGAAAAGCAGAGTATATACAGAAACCACCCGCTGCTTATAAAGACTTGTGATTAGCACCCAATTAGAGGTCCATTAATGAGGTCTCGTCTGTGAGATCAGAGTTGATGGGTTTATATTACAGAAGGGTTAAGTGCGTTGAACCTGGGAGGTGCAAGTCTACACGGTTTGTTCGGGTCCACCTTTGTTCATTCTTCTCCTTTCCCACCTGATACTTTGCCTCTGGGGCTGAGCTCTTTCCTTTAAATACCCGTTAATTGACTTAAGAACACATTAGTCTTTGTTTGGTCAGCAAAAGGAGGCCCTACTTATCAAAAGGAGCCCTGTGTTATCGCTCAGTGTTGAACAGTGTATTTTTTCTACAGCTTTATAAATCAAGCCCCTGCTTGCTCTCTTTGGGCGGATTATGAACAAGAGCTGTCTCCCCGTGGTAGTCTGTTATCCCACAGCCCTAGACAGTCTGGTAGTCTGTTATCCCACAGCCCCAGACAGTCTGGTAGTCTGTTATCCCACAGCCCCAGAC
>NW_019942601.1:934026-936934 GCF_002910315.2 Salvelinus sp. IW2-2015 | reverse complement strand
CCACAATGCTAGATCCACAATGCTAGATCCACAATGATAGAGCCACAATGCTAGAGCCACAATGGGATTATTATTGGCAACTCAACCATTAAGATCTGAGTCTGCTGAATCGAGGATATACACAGATACATTTTCATTGACACTTTGTCAGAGTACCTTTTCCATTTATTGACAGGCAGTTATCGTCGAGGAGTGACAAATGAAGAGACGCCCAACTTACTTCCATTTATCTCCTGTTGCCATGGCCATTTACACGTGTGTCTCTATGTCAGTCTTCATAGAGACCATCGAATGACAAGACGTGTGTTCTGAGGAAGGCCTGTTTTGACAAGCTTGCAGCGGGCACCGTGTCTTTCGATCGATTCCGCCATTCAACRTTTTATCACTGACTCCTTAATTGTTGACTTTCATTGAGTGTGAGCAATGTGCATCGATGTGTTCTCGGGGAACCGCCAGCAACCCGAGAAGAGAAGAAGAGAAACCGATATATAACACTATAAAGACAGTCACTAGGCCAATTCTCCTCCCCATTGTAGGCGAGCACATGTACTTTATCATTTTAAATCTAAATTTGATCTTAGACAATCAGCCCATGAGCTGTGCAATTTGAACTTCTCACCTTTGGATGCGAGCAGTTCTTTTTCTTCTTTTTCTTACACCCCGGACTCGGTCCCTGCCCCGGTCCCGGTCCCGGTCCCGGTCCTTGTCTCTATCTGGGCAGATTCCTTCACTAGTTTTTTGTTCACCATCCTGCAAAAAAAACCTCAAACCTGATTCATGTAATTGAGGAGGTTACCGTGGTTACTGTTGCGAAAGGTCAAGAAAGACAAGTCCCGCCTTTTAGATTGAGTTCTCGTGGGTGTTGTGCTCCAGACGACTTTTACCAGTGATTCTAGTTGGTTCCACGTAAAGCCATAGAAAGTGTGTGAAGACGACACAAATACATGGTTATAACGACAAATACATGGTTATAACGACAAATACATGGTTATAACGACAAATACATGGTTATAACGACAAATACATGGTTTATAAGCAAATACATGGTTATACACGACAAATAACATGGTTATAAGACAACATCGCACATGGTTATAACGACAAATAACATGGTTATAACGACAATACATGGTTATAACGACAAATACATGGTTATAGAACCGACCAAATTACATGGTTAATTTATGTTGAAATCCAATCGTTCTATAAAGAAGTATCCATAAAACAAACTTACCTTCTTGTCTCTTGTTTTACTCTTGCTAACAAGTGAACAGAAATGTTTACCGTGCCGCCATAATGTACATTTGATGGCGTAACAGAATGAATTAGGGTTAATAAGATGAGGACACTGACTATGTAAACAGACCCAACACTCACGATTCCATTTCAATACCGAATGATTTTATCAAACACCGCCAATTCAATTTCTTTGTAGTTAATGTTCCTTTTATACCCTAATGTTTAATAGAACTGAATGCACGTGGATCTTATTTCACATCTCTCTTTTTCACCACACGCACACACACACACACACACACACACACACACACACACACACACCCACACACACACACCACACCGCACACACAACACACACACAACAACACGCACACACTCGAACCACATCCCCTCACAGAGATAGCCGTATCCATCGAGTTTCTTCCTTCGCCCGTCTTCGACGGGTCACTCCTGGGGTGCGGAGAGATAGCCAGACTTGGCCCTTTAAAATGGTGCACAGACTCCTTATCGTCCATATCATCCCTATCTGTCTAAGAGTGATGGAGGATGGAGGACACACAGTCTCATTTTCACCCAGACAACGCTCCTCTCCGACCCTCCCCGGCCCTGCATCCAGCCCACTAATGAGATTCATGGGGCGTCTCCATTGTGTTGGTGACTGATAGGGCCTTCACTTTGGTCCTCACTGGTCACTCCTCTATCCCCCCCAAGGGGACTGGGAGGAAACACCGATCCCAGACAAATGAAGTCAGAAAGGAGGGCAGTCTGAGACATAGCAGTGAACAGTGGTGAAAATGTCCCTCCTGGGTCATGTTCATTAGGTGGAAAATGTTGTGAAACTGAGTGAAATGGGCAAAGGTACTGACTGAACTTGTCTAATAAGKATATTTGACACACCTTTAAACATGGAAAACACTCCTGTCGTGTCGGTGAAGAGATGACAAGAGTTTTGTCAGAACGTGGCTGGGTATGTGGTCCCATAAGGACGACACTGTGACACGTCAAGTTTTTTTTATTTTTATACTGGAAACAATACAATAATACAAGACAGTGGTTTGTTTTGTGTAAACTGGATAACTTTACAGGTCAACAGTTTTAGCTAGCTATGGTTGGTTTGGTTTTGGACCAACATATAAATGGTCAGGAACTGTACTGCCATATTTCTGATAGCATTGTGACAGATAGTGTTTTCTCTTTGTTTAAACTGTAACGGCTGTCTAATTCCTCCTCCTCGGATGAGGAGAAGGAGTAGGGATCGGACCAAAACGCAGCGGTAGATGAATACATGAATGAATTTATTTAAAGACAAGACGAACACGAAAAAACACTTTGAAAAATTACAAAACAACGTAGACAGACCTGAACTTGAGAACTTACAAAATAACACGAAGAACAGGAACAGACTAACCAAACGAACACGAAACAGTCCCGTGTGGTGCGACAGACACAGGAACAATCACCCACAAACAAACAGTGAGAACAGCCTACCTTAATATGGTTCTCAATCAGAGGAAACGTCAAACACCTGCCTCTAATTGAGAACCATATCAGGCAACACATTTAACCCAACATAGAAACACATAACATAGAATGCCCACCCCAACTCACGCCCTGACCAACTAAACACATACAAAAACAAGGAAAACAGGTCAGGAACGTGACATAAACA
>NW_019942601.1:908096-934001 GCF_002910315.2 Salvelinus sp. IW2-2015 | reverse complement strand
GTGCCATCCTGAACTATCATATATTGAAATTAATTATATGCTTTATGGAGAGGGGAAACATGGGTTATTTTGCACTTCTCACTTTTTTTTCAACTGTGACTTTGGGTGCAGAATTAACTTGTAAATCATTTTGTGTTACTTTGAAAACAGTCTAAAATATTAGATGAGGCTCTCTCCTGGTTACTTTGCTGTTTTCTCTCTTCTTTTTATCTTTCCTTCTTATCAAAGCAAGGCTTCTACGGAGAGACGTGATTTTGCATTCGCAAGATAGTTCATCGTAAAACCCCCCAGAGGTGTTGTATGCGCAGACAAACAACCCTCACCGTGAGGTAATATATTATGGAGGTACTATTATTTCGTAGCATACACGTGTATTGTATAGAGTAACTCGTATTAGGGTAACGTAGTAGTTGCTATATTACGAGACTGTCAGGGTGATTGATGCTTACAGTTGTAGGACACGCGTATTCTATAGGTTTAGATGGTGTGGCATATCGAATTGATGACATGTCAGGTAGCTGTATTGTGTTCTTTGAGTGTTCTTGACAGCGTTCTCACGCCGATGTTCATGTGGCGATACACTGTACAGTTAAGTATGTTCTAGTACTGTATTATTGGTTAAACAGGGTAGGGGATATCTCATCTTAGTAGTGACCGATGTTACTTCTTAATTCATGTGGCGGTGAGTTTGTATATCCGGACGTTATGAGCTAGCACCTGGCGTGGGGGTCAGTTGTGGAGTCAGGTTCGTTTGTCGTTAGATTTGTAGGTTAGTGGTTATAAGTAGTGGTGTATAGATGTTTGGGAGCCTAGTTAGGTGTATTTACTACGTTCTTTATCATATGGTATGGCATACTATAGGCTAGTCACCTGCTATAGGGTTCCGCAAACTACGTGTTCATATTCTGACGCTGACTTAACACATGTAGTACACTCTTTGGTTCAACGAGGTAATCGATGGCCCGCATCTCCGTTAGTGAGTGTTTGCTGTACGTAACGCGCTCACAGGTAATCGATTAGCATCAGTAGTATTCTAACCTACCCTCGGGATCCCGTGGTTACGGATTCAGCTCGGATCTACGTCACGGCTCTGTCGTAGCTTGCCTATATTTGTCACTTGGGTTCTACATGGTAAGTTGATTTCAGGCACAGGTAGTATTCTATAAGGCTACACATAACGCGTGAGAGCACCCATGGGTAGGACCAGGTCGTCGTCTGTGGTCGTAACGTTGTGTCGTTGTGGTCCGCTAATACGGTTTGACTAGGTGTGGGGGCGTTGTAGTGATCCAGCATCGAGTATAATGTTAGGTCCAGTCGGTTATGTTTGAGTGGGATATCCGTACATTTGTAGGGATATTGTGGACTCCAGTACGTTATGCTAAGGTTAGGTAGTGTCTCGCTATGAGATGGGTCGTTTGAGGTAGTTATGTGTTTCTGCGGAGGGCAGCAGTAGTTTCTCAATTGGCATTTACAGGTGGCGTGTTAAGCCCCTGTAACCTTCAACGCCTTGCCTCTAACTTACGGGGCTTTGGTATCGCTAGGAAGGTTGTTGACGATAGCACAGGGTTATGATTACTGCCCGTACTAGGTGGACTATACAGTTAAGGAGTTATGCTCGTCAGGTTCCAGTGAGTATAGATACTGGGCCTACCAGGGTTGAGTGGTGATGTAACGACGGCGGGTACACTGTGCTCTTTTTTTAGTAGCCGCTCGCTTGTGTATCCGCTCTTCAGAGGGATAGTGATGTCAGCTCAGTTGTCCCTTCCTTATATCTTGGAGTTCATCCGGGAGTGGAGAGCTAGCTCATTTGTAGTTCACTTAGATGGGCCCATATTGTGCTTACCACCGGTCGTTGTACAGGTACCCATAGTTTTACATCGTAGCCGTCACTCCTACTGCTACCGACGTTCGCATACCCCTCATCTCAGTTATGATTGGTTATGCCATTGGTTACAGGTTATGTTGCATATCACTAACTAGCTTATTGTTCTATATGGTTGAGCTATGTAGTCTCGACCTACACACAGCGGAGTGGCGGTTACTCTGCGCGCTGAGTTCTCCAGTACTGCGTTTACATGGTTAATAGTTCCTGGTATAGTCTATGCTCTCACGCCAGTCAGGATCTTGCTATGTTTTTGGGCCGGGCTTTTTCATGTATCCCGGCAGTGCCACCCGCCACGTCTTGCCCGCCGTTTTCCGTACCTACATATGACTAGTCTCGTGCCTCTCACGTTATAATAGGTACAAGTCTTCGTTGTAGGTTCCTTGTTCGCAGGATACTCAAACTCTCACCACGTTTACGTCCTTCTCTTACTCATATCGTTATTCCATTGCAGGTGACGTCCTTGCGCACTTCAGCATCGCAGCCATAGGAACGCTCGTCACTAGATGATGACATCTACGCCCGTCAGTGATGGAGTCCTCACTTCAGTTTAAGCTCCAATTCTGCTCTATAGGCTTCTCTTGGTCTATGTTGCGGTTGCATGACCTTTCACGATTCTTTCACTGCTTTATATTTATATTTGCTAGTATTTCGGCGGTTGTTTACTTCAATCGGTGTTAATTGATTCCATTCTCTATCGCTTACGTCATCTCTGGGCCCCCCGGCCTACTGCCCTATACCCGTATTCTGCTCTACAACACGCTTAAATGATGAGCAACATGCTACCGTCATGTCTCCGGTATACGCCGTGTACCTGTCAGCTCGGATTCCTAGAAGTACCAGATAACTCTCTGCTACCTACGATCACCATGGTCGCAGTTGGGATTACCACAGCTCGGGCTGCCCCTTTCCTCCCCACTCCATATTTATTCTGAGTACCCCTACTGGCGGCCCTTCACACCCGCTTGATGTGGCGCAGAGCAGAGCCTCACGCTAGTCTTCTTACTCATGCCTCGGTGGCCTACTGACCGATTAGGTCGTCGACCTTCCACGACTCCAAGCTAGGTTTATGTCCTTCCCGAGTTAGTTACGATCTAACATCAAATGCCCTACGCCCATTCAAGTGGCATCGTACTCTCAACTAGGTTAGGGTGGCTTGCCCACTTCCAACTGGGTCAGTCAGATAATCAGATCCCACAGAGATGGTTTGGAGTTCGTTAAGATATTAAGGCCGTCCTGATAGATAACGTCCGAGCTTTTTGATTTACACACTTCACACGGTTATACTGTCATTTACTTTAGCTCTAGTTCATTTCCCGTTTTGGTTATTCCCCGCATGTCGCACTGCAACAATTAAGTCATTACTCCTTCGACCGTATACTAGCCCCCCTCCCGTACTCTTAACATGGTTAGGATCCCACACCGTAACTCAGCTTGGCTCATGGTTTGCCTGATATGGTTCAGTAGGGTCGTGAGGTACTGGGCGTCACAGTAGCTCTCATCCTTAGACTCACAGGTGGTCTCTGACCCCTATGAGCTATTGCTTGGGCATACTTTCACATCCTAGCACATGAAGCTATTATTGTCAAGGCTCAAGCATGCTACGATATAGGACTCATATGCTTCATACCTGCAGTACTTAGGGAACTGGGCATCGACACGCACAGGTAGACTCATCTTCCACGCTTTACTAGGTTACATCTAGGGTTGTGCAACGTACCAGCACTTCTCGTCTACTCCACTACTTACGCGCTCACACACTCACTCACTAACCTCGACTTACGCTTTTCCTCTATCAGGTGTTCTTACCAGGTCTTACGCACGGTAGATATCCCTAATATAATGATCACTAGTGCACGCGGTGGTAACTACCACTCATTAGTCTACTATAGGCTACAAGGATCTTGGGGTATTATCATCCACCACGATCACCATTTCCTTATTCTACCCCGCCGCACCGCACCCGGCCACTTTTTACTAGTTAGATCGAGCTGTTGATCCTATAGTTACGCTTATCACTTTTAGGGGGCTCTGACGTCTCCGTATCCTTTCAGGCGGGCTCTTTATTTGCTTGATTCGACTTACACACTTTAGTTCTACTTCCGTCGCGTATTTAGGCACACTTCAACCGACGTCAGCGCTTACATTTCTCACCTTGTAGCCGGTATTTTCCACATTCTATTCAGCTACAGCTGTCGCAGATATCTATTTGGGGCTACAGACGCTGATCCGTTCTTCCTCGCCTGCCAGTGCCCATCCTTCACCTAGTTAGTGCATTCCCTTGCTACATGGCTCTCCACACGTGAGTGATCCTCCCGATTATTTCCTCATGGTGTGCTTTGGTCTCAATCTTACCTATTGGGATACATACTTATGTGTCTGTCCCCACTCAAGTACGGTTTTTTAGATCACTCTTTGTATGAGCTTTCCGGTTACCCCGTCCAGTATGTGATATACAATAAGTTTCCACTTTCCGTCCCTCCTGTGAGCTGCTCCCCTCGTTCACCACACCGTCACCACGATGCTAAAACAAATCGGCTATTTCTCCCTCTCTCTTATTTTCTCTCTACCCCGATGAGGTGTGTTTTAGCATGTCCAAAAAGAACTCTCTGCATACATCAAGCATTCCGACATAGCTCTAACACCTAGTACACACTCCCCGGTCCCCTCCCTGGTCCGGTGTGGCAAGCACCATCAAAGGCCTATATTTCTTTGAATTGTACACTTATTTGTAGGTCCGCGGCCTCATCGCATGCAGTCAACTACATATTGTGCCCCTGTTCCCCGTTTATGTCCCGTGGCCTAGTACCCCTCGTACGGCAATCGTTTAGCACTCCGTCCCAGCTCTTTGTTCAGTCGTTGATTTCATGCGTTTTCGGCCCGTTTATGGGACCTGTCTGACTCTTCCTGATGGTCGAGAGGCGTGCTACAACATCGCTAGTGGCTCTGACGCGAGATAGATAGCAGTCAAGTGCTCGGTGGTACCCCAAACTAGATAGTATCGGTTGTGTGCGGTCTACTATCTTAGAGGGTCGTGTATATTGTAGTGCCTGGTCTGTCTCATGTCCCCATCACGTTCGCTTGTCTTATTCAGTTAAGTTTCCATCTAGTAGGTCGGTTCTTCCGCCCGTCCTACGTCCTCGTGTCTCCTTCTCTGTTTTCACTAGAGTGGACATCCCACCTCTTATCTTTACACTCTTATCCTTTCTCGTTATCTGCTTATTCTCTCTATCTTTTAACGTTTGCTGTTTCGGTAATCTAGCGGATTCATTATCGCTCTTCTCTGGGGCCACTCACGCCACACTGTACGTTCCCTTGATGCTAGTCCCTACTACCAGACACATAAGTACCGCTCGCATTGTTAATGTTTTTCTCTGAATCCGGCGGGATGGACTGCAGGTTGCGTGTATGTCGGCAAGTATCTACAAGCCTCTTGCCTTTTTTCCTTTTGCTTACGTTACAGAACTTATTGTACACAACTGACATTGTTAATACAATCTCTATTCTCAGAGCTATTAACACACCCTAACACATAAATGTCCAATTAGCACACCAGAGTCTTCATAATACAGATCTCTCTGTGCATCTTCTACTTGAATAGGATCGACAGGTCGCTGATGCTCTTTTCTCGTCATAGTCCACCTCATTCGCATATATACCACGGTGGACTCCTTCGTATGTCCGAACAGTCTCTAATAGGACATCGACTTGGACAGGATGACGCACGACGTCTAATTTCGCATTTCCTACCAAACGGTACCTGATCATAAACTTTAATACTAGGTATCATAATACGTGCTACTTTTTTCAAAATGTGTACACCTGTCATCGCAACTTTCATCAAACCCGCTTTTAGATCTTCTGTCATTTAAATAAGAGAAGTACTCATCAGATAGATCTCACGCATTGCTAGCACATTCAACATTTAGCAATCCATTTTAAGAAGTACAGAAGCTAGCTAACGTTGAACAGATGCACTGGATAATATGATTCAAAGTGAGTACATAACTCACCCTATCTGAAGGCACATCTATGTCATTCACGTTCAGTCTCGCATAATAGTCACACGATTTGGCTAGTCTCTACACACTGCTGCACTGGCCTTCGATGTGCACATTTATTAGGTGCCAATCGAATAACCGGTGGTATAGTATATGCTCACTACACACTGGCAGAGCCTGCTTGGTATGCATTAAGTTTAGAAAGCGAGTCGGACTCAGGATAATACAATCTTAATGCTGCGATCTCTATCATAGCAAACAAGACCTCTGTGATGAATAATATGTTACGTCGTAGCATTGAGACATACATCCTGCCCATTATTAACGATAAAGAGTGATATACGATGTCCAAATCTGAGAAATGACGATGACTACCCTTCATAACACACATTTAAAGTTAGTTCCTCGAATGGCCCCTATTCATCACCTACTAGTGCACTGTCAAAAGTATGTAGGCGTGTCACTGGGCTCATCCACAAGAGAGCACTCAGGGAGATGTTGAGATGAGGGGGGGGGGAGGCGGGGGGGGGGGGGGGGGGGGGGGGGGGGGGGGGCGCGGGGGGGGGGGGGGGTGGGGGGGGGGGGGGGGGGGGGGGGGGGGGGGGGGGGCGGGGGGATATTGCACTTGTTTGGAACGCCACGTACTCCTGTAAATTACACACAGAGCCAGACTGTGAAGCGTGTTAGTCTTCTATCTGCAGAGAAAACACACACACACAGCGATACTCACACCACACACACGACACACACAGGACCACACAACAACACATCCTCATTATGATTAAAACATCATCCTACATTCACTACTGATTATACATTGGAATGGGTCGATATTACCAACACACCTCCCTAATTTAGGGGTTGGCAGCGACCGGTTTCTCAGAGTGTGGTCTCTCAAATCTGATAAGCAGGATGCTATCGTATAAGATTACAAAATTAAAGCAATCTAAGATGTGGTTGTGACAAAAGCAGTCATCTGTGTAAATAAATATAGTATAGGCCATTCAGTTCTGTTTGAAGTTGCTGTATAAAACCGAAGTAAAAGATGCATCTGGCACTTCAGAAAGGGAACAATAGAAATGAATACATAGAACAGATCATACCGCTTCTTAGACTGCTTTTGCTGGGAACGAAAGATTATAACATTTCTATGTGAATTTGGGTCAGGTGACAAAAATGTACTGTAGCTTTAAGGCATACGAGTTTGTGGGACGATTGGGCATAATTAACAATTCCAGAGTACACAAGCTTACACTGAGAATACATAGCTTTCTGTCTATGGACATTGAGAGTGGTTACGTTTCTCCGCCCCTCAGCGGTTTACAAAAACGTGGCAGGGGTGGTCTACTTTTTGTTGTTGTTTAAAGGTTATTTAAATAGTTTACAGGTCTGAAGGGAAAAAACACAGTGCATTTTGTGTACGTGCACCCAGCTAGTCTGAAAACTCCCGCGTTTTCGCTACCATTACTGAACCACAGAAGACAGAACATCAAAAGTCAGTTTTTGTCCTTACTGAGGATGGGTCTTCAAGTCTTCAGTCTCGTTAATTTGTTTCCGGTTTTTACTAACGTTCGCGGAAATGTCATTGAGTTACCCAATCGTCAATGATCCACATTCGCATCTGTTTCCAGCACTCTTACTTGCATTCTGTGATATCTAATTACTTTTACTTAACTGTACTTCTCTGTTTTCTGTCTGGATGTCAACAGACTGGATGTTTCAAGGCTCTATTTCAACCCAATAAGAAGCTTGTTTTAGGTGTCTAGGAGGTTTCAAGGCTCTATCCCCATCAAGACGGCTGTGGATGTCGGAGGTTTCGAGGCTTTCCACGGATAGAGGCTGAGGTGTCAGGGAGTTTCAGGCTCTATCATTTCATAAGAAGGCTGTGGGTGTCGGCGGAGGTTCAAGGCTTATCGACACAATAAGAAGGCTGTTAAGTGTATGGATGGTTTCAAGGCTCTTAATTCCATAAGAGGAGACTCGTTGAAGATGTGCTTCAATGGCAGCCTTAATTTCTGAAAGGACGGAGGTTGAGGAGGACGAGAGAGATAGGTGTGTCATGTTTTGGAACAATATCTTCAGAGTCCCTTTTATTGCTGGATAGAAGCCTTGAAACCACATGACCTTACAGCGGCGGTTGCTTAGTGGTGGATTAGGAGCCTTGAACTCCTGACACTACAAGCCTTCTTATTGGTGGATAGAGCCTTGAAAACTCTCATGAACTACAGCGCTTCTTATTGGTTGATAGAGGCATCGACCTTCCTGACGCCTAATTAGACTTCTTAATTGGTGGAATTTAGAGAGCCATTGAAACTCTGACAGCGGTTTACGAGCAGTTCTATTGGTGGATGAGCCTTTGAAATCGCAGACTGTTGGAGTTTAACACAGACGAAAACAGTAGAAGATGCCATTAAGTTAGGGAGTAGTTAGGAGGTGAGGGAATCACAGATATTGGCATTTATAAGAAGGATGGACAGACTGAATAGTGGATTCATATGATTGATTGGGGTATCATCTAGACTTCTTCGGTACAGGTGGTGGGAGTTTAAACGGATGGGACAAGATTACGAGGAGAGTGAGGATTTACACACTCGGGTGAAGACTAGAGACATCATTGAGGCTAGGAAATTGGACACAACATAATTAGTATCTCTCTACTTGGTGTCTGTCTTCTGGGGGTGGTCGTATTTGTACTGGGAACAGGGGTGGATTTTGTTTTTAGAACATGGCTGGGGTCACGTATTCACTAAATGCATGTTTGTGTTATTGTATTTCGCCTGTCAGTATTCTCGCTAACTATTTTAAATACATTTTTAAGCAAACAACAAGTAAGTTACAACACTCACTCTGATCTTAGACGTTATTGATGCCAAGGATATCCTTGGGCGACTGTTTTTGGTAAACGAATATCTGATAAGGACTGACCATTGTTAGAGGCATGCGAACGTAAAACGTAATTCATTCTCATGTTATAGACAGAAGAGCTATGTATTCTTAGTGGTACTTGTTTTACTCTGGAATTTGCTTAAATTACTGCAATGTACAACTCTGTATTGCCTGAGAGGCTACAGTACATTTTTTGGGGACTGACCAAATTCTTACATAGAAATAGTTATACAGATCTTTCGTATCCATCGAAAGCAAGTCTAAGAAGCGGTAGATCTGTTTATGTGTGCTATTTCTATGCTTCCTTTCTGAAGTCTGCATATTTTGCATCTTTTACTTCGGTTTTATAAGATTTCAAAAAGTGAATATTATATTTTTTTACAAATGAGAACTGTTGTTTTGTCAGAAACATCTAATTTGTGTAGATTTTGGTATTTCTTCATACGATAGCATCCTGGTCTTATCAGATTTGCGATGACCACACTCTGAGCAACGGCTCGCTGCCATACCCTAATATAGGGGGGAGGGGTGGTTTGGTTATCGGAATTCCAAGAATAATCGTAGTGATGCTAGCGTGATGTTTGTTAAATCATAATGTAGGATGGTGTGTGTGGTGTGTGTGTGTGTGTGGTGTGTGTGTGTGTGTGTGTTGTGTGTGTGTGTGTGTTTCTCTGGCAGATGAAACTAACCGCTTACAAGTCTGGCTTGTGTGCTGTTTAGGAGTGTGTGTGTTCTAACGTCCATCTCAATTCCTGAGAGGCTTTTCTGTGAGTGGGCCAAGTGACGACGCCTACTATTTTGACGGTGCACTTAGGTAGGGTGTAGGGAATAGGGTGCCATTCGGACCTGTTAAAATGTTGAACAATATTTCATTGGGAAACTATCCCTTTTTATAATGCTTATTTTGCTCGGGACATGGCAGATTTTTCACAAGTTGGTTTCAGGGATTCAAACGCGTAGAAAATGTTGTATACTGGGCGCCACCGTCTTAAAAGCTCAGATACACAGGCTAGGCTCTGCCATGTAGGACAAATTTATTACACGTCGATTCATTGGACCGTAAATAAACTGATGTGTACTAGCGCAATGTCCTATGCACTCGCAAGCATGTAGACATAGAACTTCCATTGTCAACTAAGTGAAAACAGGAGTGACTTAAAGAGGATTCGACACACTTGATTAATTTCCACATTTTGGTTACGTTACAGCTTTATTCTAAAATGGATTAAATGTTGAATCTCAGCAATCTACACATTACCTTAATGACAAGTCAAACTGGTTGTTTTAGATGTTTTGCAAATGTGATTACCACATTAAAAAACAGAAATTCCTATATTCTACTTAAGTATTCAGACGCCTTTGCTATAGAAGAATCAAAATTGACGACTTGGGTGAATGTACTTGTTTCCATTCGATATACTTGAAGATCTTTACAACTTGATTGGAGTCACTGTGGTAATTCAATTGATTGGCTGATTGGAGGCCCACATGTCTTCATAGTTAATTTGCACAAATTTCTAAATACTGTTTTTGGCTTTGTTCAATTATGGGGTACTGTGGGTGTAGATGAGGATTTTTGTTTTAATATTGTAATAGGCTGTAACGTGACAATGTGGAAACAGTCAAGGGGTCTGCAATACTTTCGAATAACTGTAACGTCGCAGGTTTGCCATCTATTATTATATAAAACATTAAAAATCTTCTTTAGCTATGTCTGAATTCTATGCAGTCATGTTATGTATTTCTAATTTTCCCATATGCATAAGCCTTATAAAACTTTCATACTTTAAAGGAAATATACAGAAACATTTAAAGGAAATTGAAAGGAACATTGTATTTCCACTTTCTAGAAAACAAGAAACAGTACTGAGACTTTGCTGAAGAATAATACTATTATAAACAATACGAAGAAATCTTGACTTTATTGACAGTGAACAAAAGTAAATTAACCTACATTTTAAGACTCACAGAATATATTTTTTTTGACCTTAGTCACTAGCTTGCTAGCATCCCTTATTATACTAGCTATGTAGCTAGCGCCCTACACATTGTTGTACCGTTTTCCAAACTGGTCCTAAATATGAAACTTTTAGTTAACAATTTTATTTACTATTCTATGAGACGTACTTGTACTTATGACGTTACAACTTTTTAACAGTACAAAATGTTACTTTATGTTTCATGTGGTTTTGGTAAATAATGAAAAAATAGCTTTTTTGGTCTTATTAAGGTTAGGGTTAGGTAGTTTAAGGTTAGTCAGTGGTGTATTAAGGTTAAGGTCATTCAAAATCACATTTTAAAGAAGAGAATTGGTAGAATCGCCTGTTTTTTTAATGACTTTGTGGTGTGTATATTGGTATCATGCCCATATTTGGACTGGACTTAATGCTAAACAAGTTATACAGTTTGACTGTTGTTATGTAATTAACAAAGACAATAATTAGTTTTGAATTTGAAGAGTACCAATAGCTATAAATCACCATGGATGTATTAATTTGAATTGCAATTGGGAGATATGAATATGACGCGTGCGTCTAGTGATAGAAGCTTTTAATTAAAGTACTTTTGGTGGGTAGTTAAACTGTAAGAATTGGTTCTGTATGTAGACCTACTGATAGCTGATGTGTTGTATCTAATAAATCCTTTTAAGCTAAGAGCGGATCATGAAAAGTCATTTCCTGAGAAAATGTGTGTGCTTGCTTGCTTGTTTTAAAGTAATGTATTGTTCTGAATTGTTTATGTGTGGTAGTGTCTGCAGTAGTAATGGTGGTGACTGGTTATAGCGTGAAAAGTGATTGATTGAATTGTCGATTGGTGGTTGATGGGTAGCCTGAACATGTGAACGGTTGGTTTTGGTGTTCTAGCAAGCTCAAGAGTTATATGACTGTATAATTAGACTGTTAATTATTCGCATATGTTAGTGCTATCATTTGTAGTCAGAGCCAGAGCAAGGTTGGCTACTACCAGGCAAGAGGCTGGACAGAGTGTGGCAGACCAGAGCAGTAGTTGTGATCAGTAGTTGTGAGTTGTGGTCAGTAGCTGGTGGTTAGTAGTTTGGGCGTATTTGTTAATAAAAATTTTAAATTTAAACTAGGCAATCGAGTTAAGAAAATTCTTATTTACAAATGAACGGCCTACACGGACATGGCGATCTTGGGCTATTGTGCGGCCACAAACTATGGGCTACCCAATCAGGTCAGTGTTATACAGCCTGGATTCCAACAGGGCTGGTAAGTGACAGCGTCTTGCATTGAGATGCAGTGTATTGGCCGCTGCGCACTCGGGAGGTAGTAGTTGTGTAGTAGTGTAGTAGTGTGGTCAGTAGCTGTGGTTCAGTAGTTGTGGTCGTGGTTGTGGTTCAGTAGTTGTGGCAGTAGTATGTGGTGTTGTGAATCAGTAGTTGTGTTCAGTAGTTGTGGTCAGTAGCTTGTGGTCAGTTTGGTGATATGAGAGGATTAGGAATTTAAGAGCCTGAGACAGCAATTAAAAGCAAAATAAACTTAAGCATGACCTCCAAGAGATTGTTCATTGTTGAGTAGGCCTGATAGGCTGGTAATGCCGTGTCGTGCAAGCGCATGCACTGAGAACAAGAGGAGGAATGTTAGAGAGAAGGAAGGAAATGGATATTTCAGGGACACGAGTAGGATAAAACTAGAGGCACTGGTGTAAAGTCTTAAACTTTTGTCAATTACGGGGGCGTGTTTTCACTTTGGAAAAATCGTGCCAATTAACGGCTAGTATATGTTCTAGATCATACAATATGATATTATTATTACTGTTGGTTAATACAGTAGTGATACACAGTAGTATTATATAGGCTACAGTAGTGATACAAATGTGTTTAAGGTCATGTTTTCTCCTTTGCCATGATAATCCATCCACCTGACAGGTGTGGCATATCAAGAAGCTGATTAAACAGCATGATCATTACACAGGTGCACCTTGTGCTGGGGACAATAAAAGGCCAGTCTAAAATGTGTAGTTTGGTCACACAACACAATGCCACGAATGTCACAAGTTTTGAGGGAGCGTGCAATTGGCAGGAATGTCCACCAGAGTTGTTGCCAGAGAATTGAATGTTCATTTCTCTACCATATGCCGCCTCCTTGTTGTTTTAGAGAATTTGGCAGTATGTCCAACCGGCCTCCCAACCGCAGACCATGTGTAACCACGCCAGCCCAGGACCTCCACATCAGTATTCTTCCTCTGCGGGATTGTCTGAGACCAGCCAACCGGACAGCTGATGAAACTGTGGGTTTGCAGAACCAAAGAATTTCTACACAAACTGTCAGAAACCGTCTCAGGGAAGCTCATCTGCGTGCTCATCGTCCTCACCAGCCATCTTGACCTGACTGCAGTTCGGCGTCGTAACCGACTTCAGTGGGCAAATGCTCACCTTCATGCCCACTGGCACCCTGGAGAAGTGTGCTCTTCACAGATGAATCTCAGTTTCAACTGTACCGGGCAGATGGCAGACGTGTGGGCGAGCAGTTTGCTGATGTCAACACTGTGAACAGAGCGCCCCATGGTGGTGGTGGAGTTATGGTATGGGGCAGGCATAAGGTGCTGCAGGCGTGGGGTGCTGCAGACTGTTCTAGTGCTCTCGCCAATTTGTTGATATATATGTTGAAAAGGGTGGGGCTCAAGCTGCATCTCTGTGTCACCCCACAGCCCTGTGGAAAGAAATATGTGTTTTTTGCCAATTTGAACTGCACACTTGTTGTTTGTGGACATGGATTTTATAATGTTGCATGTTTTTCAATTTGTATAGCACACCCTCATGCTAAATTGAGTCAAAAGCTTTGTTGAAATCAACAAAGCTTGAGRAGACTTTKCCTTTGTTTTGGTTTGTTTATCAGTTAGGGYGTGCAGGGTGAATACGTGGTCTGTAATACTACAATTTGGTAAAAAGCCAATTTTACATTTGCATAGTACACTGTTTTCACTGACGAGAGTTTCACTGCTGCTAATGATAATGCAGAGGATTTTCCCACCACGTTGCTGTTGATGCATATCCCACGATAGTTATTGGGGTCAAATTTTGTCTCCAATTTTGTGGATTTGGGTGATCAGTCTTGGTTCCAAGTATTGGGAAGATGCAGAGCGAAGGAAGATGTTACAGAGTTCAAATCTCTCTTTCTCTTCTACCCTCTCTCCTTCTACCCCTCTCTCCTTCTACACCCTCTTCTCTCTCTCCTACTTCTACCTCTCCTTCTACCCCCTCTCTCCTCTTCCTCTCTCCGTCCCTCCCTCTTTCTCCTTCTACCGCCCCTCTCTCGCTTCTACCCTCATCCCTTCTACCCTCATCTCTTATCCCTGCTCCCCTTTCTACCGCTCTCTCCTTCGTACGCCCCTCTCCTTAGCCCTCTCTCTCTACCACCTCTCTCTGTCTACCCTCCGTCCCTTCTACCTCTCTCCTTCTGATGCCCCCGTCCTCTATCCTTCTACCCCGACTCTCTCCTTCTAGCCCCTCTCTCTCTTCTACCCCGCTGCTCTTTCATCTAGCCCCGCGTCTCTTCCCTTCACCCTCGCGTCCTTCTTAATCCCCGCTTCGTACTTCAACCTGGCGCTCTCTCGTCCTTCAACCCCGCTCTCTCTCTCCTTTCCCCTCCCTTATTCACCCTCTATTATTTTCTCCCCCTATCTCTACACTTCTCTCACCTTTGCCGCTTACCCGCTCTCTCCTTCTACCCCCACTCTCTATCCTATCTACCCCCCTCTTCTCTCCTTCCCCCTCTCTCTCCTTCTACCACCCCCTCTCTATCCTTCTACCTCCTCTCTCCTTCTACCCCCTCTCTCCTTCTACCCACAGCCTCGTTCTACCCCCCTCCCTTCTACCTACCTCTCTCCTTCTACCCCTCTGCTCCTTCTGACCCCCCCGTCGATTCTAGCCCCCTCTCCTTCATACTCCACCCCTCTCTCCTCATCCAATTCCGCTCTCTCTCCTTCTACCCCCTCTCTCTTCTCCTTCTAAACCAACCTCTCTCTTTCTACCCCCTCTCCTCGCCTCTGTCCCACCTTACTGGTCCCCCTCTCCCCCTCCTCTGCCCTTCTAACTCCCCTCGTCATCCTTCTACCTCTCTGTCTCCTTCTAAATGCCCCCTCTCCTCCTTCTAACCCCTCTCAGTCCTTCTAGACGCCCCCCTCTCTCCTTCTATCCACCCCCTCCCTTCTACCCTCTCTCTCTCCTTCTATCCCCTCTCTCTCTCCTTCTACCCCCTCTCCGTTCTAGCCACCCCTCTCTCTCGCGCTCATACCCACCCCTCTCATCGCTTCTACCCTCTCTCTTTCCTTCTAACCCCCCCTCATCCTTCTACTCCCCCTCTCCTCTACCCCCCCTCTCTTCTGCCTGTCTAACCCCCCCACGCCCACCTCTCTTGTCTCCCTTCTAACCCCCCTCTCTCTGCCTTCTACCCCCCTCGTCTCTCTGCCTTCTAAACCCCACCCAGCCCCAGCTTTTTCTCGTTCTACACCCGCCTCTGCTCTCCTTCTACTCCGCCCCTCTTCTCGTCTCTCTACCCTCTCTCTTTTCGCTTCTTACCCCCTCTCCACGCTACACACCGCATACCCCTCTCTCTGCTTTCTACCCCCCTCTCGTCTCTCCTTCTACCCCCCCTCTCTCTCCTTCTACCCCCCATCTCTCTCTCCTTCTACCCCCCTCTCTCTCTCCTTCTACCCTTCTCCCTACTCTCTCTCCTTCTACCCCCCCTCTCTCTCCTTCTACCCTCCTCTCTCTCTCTTCTACCCCACCCTCTCTCTCCTCTACCCCCTCTCTCTCCTTCTACCCCCTCCCCTCTCTCTCTCCTTCTCCCTCCATCTCTCTCTCCTTCTACCCCTCCCTCTCTCTCCTCCTTCTACCGCCCCTCTCTCTTCTTCTCCTTCTCTCCACCCTCTTTCTCCTCTACCCCTCTCTCTCTCCTTCTACCCTCTGCTCTCTCTCTCCTTCTAACCCCCATCTCTCTCTCCCTTTCCCCTCTCCTCTCTCCTTCTACTCTCGCCTTCTACCCTCTCTCTTTCTACCCTCTCTTCCTCACCTCCCTCTCCCTTTCCGGCTCCCTCTTGTCTTACCCCCGCTCTCTCTCTCCTTCTACCCCCCTCTCTCTCTCCTTCTACCCTCCCTCTCGTCTCTTTACCCCTCTCTCTCTCTGCCACCTACTCACCCTCTCTTTCGCATGGGTAAGCAGGTAATCATGAGCTGTCAGTAAAAGGTGACTCATTAATGTGATGGATATGGTGAGCCAAACGAATGGCGTGAAGCGCGTGGAGCATTGTGCTCATGGTACCTTGGCCTTTTGTTGTGTCCTAGTGGTAGTGAAATCTATCCACCAGAGGCCTCATTACAAGGGAGCACACACGAGGTGTGAGGAGACACTGTCGGGGTCAAGACTGAATCTTCGGCTGCCTTCAGTRCCTTGGACTACCTTTGTCTCCTCATGTGGAAAGCTCACCCCAGAGGATGTTATGGTGAGTACACATGACACACACACATGCACAGACACAAACATTCAGATGCACACACATGACACATGTACGCACGCACACACGGGACAACTGGCGGATAAAARAGAGGGAGAAAGGGACGAGGGTGGACTAACAAACTACACTATTTTATTTATTTTTTATTTTACCTTTATTTAACTAGGCAAGTCAGTTAAGAACAAATTCTTATTTTCAATGATGGCCTAGGAACGGTGGGTTAACTGCCTTGTTCATGGGCAGAACGACAGATTTGTACCTTGTCAGCTCGGGGATTCGAACTTGCAACCTTTCGGTATGACCACACTCTGTTTACTAATCAGTTTATTTTCAGTTGTTGCCTAGTCATTTTAATTTTCAAACACAAAGTGCCTTAGACCACGTCCAAACGGAATCCACTGTGGGTTGTGGATCTATATTTTCAAGGATGCTTCTTATTCTCAAAATGTCCTGTTACCCAGCTAATAAGTATGTCTGTTTTTTCTCTCTTTGGTTTGAGGAGAGTAGATGTCATGCCTGCACAGTTGATAATTATATTTCCATGGCGATTTCCAACCGTCCACTAGGGGCAGCGCAAGTGTCTCTTACCATCTATAGGCTGTTGGGGATGGAAGTGAGGATGGGATAAAACCGTGAGCTGTGGCTCCGAGCATCACGGGTTCAATCCCAGTGCCAAGCACTTGTTTTGTCGTTTGACATTTTTCTTGTTTTAACCCTATCCTAAACCGTAACCCTAGCCGCTCTGAATTACTGCCGTAGCTTGGTTACACTTTTGGTTTTCACACTAAAACGGCGACACACTCCATGATCTACAGACGGCATCACACTCCGTAATTAAAAGGGCAACACACGCCGTAATTAAAAGGGCAAACCGCAGGCCGTAGAGAAGAGGGCATCACACTCCGTAATTTAAAGGGCATCACACTCCGTAATTAAGAGGGCATCAACTCCGTAAGTTAAGGGCTCACACTTCCGTAATTTAAAAGGGCATGCACACATAAGGCCGTAATTAAAAGGGCAATCACAGGCTCGTAATTAAAAGGGCATCGGGACACTCCGGTAAATTAAAAGGGCATCACACTATTGGGGATCACACCGTAATTTAAGGGCATACAGACTCCGTAATTTAAAGGGCAACACAGAGCCCGTAATTAAAAAGGGCACACACTCCGTAATTTAACAAGGGCATCACACTTGTAAGGTCACCTGTAATTAAAAAGAAAAAATAAAAAAGGGCATCATCAACCGTAGGCATCAACTCCTAATTAAAAGGGGCAATCCACACTCCGTAATTAAAGAGGGGCGAACACACTCCGTAATTTAAAGGGCTCACGATCGCGTAATTCAAAAGGGCATCACACTCCGTATAAGGGATCTTACGAGAAGGGACACATCCGGTAATTAAAAGGGCACACACTCCGTAATTAAAAGGCACATGCCGTAATGTAAAGGGATCACAGGCCGTATTAAGGGTAAGGGGCGTAATACACACAGGCCGTAATTTAAGGGCAACAGCACGCCCGTAGTTAAAAGGGACACAGTCCATAATTATAAAGTGCAACAGCAGTCCGTAAATCTCTGTTGACTGCAGTTACGACATATCTCCATTTGCCTTAGAGTTTGGTGTGTTTCAACCATTGGAATATATTCACTTTTTACCTGCCAAGGTCTGAGTTTTAATTATTATTAAAATAAGAATGCGGCACAACAGATTTCGTGTTTTACATGTCATGTGGTCACTCCTATTTAGATCATTGAAAGGGTCTTCCTGAGGTACATACTCAGTAAGAGCTGGGTATTGCCAGCGCCAAGGATCGAACAGTGTGATCAATAAGATACGGCTCAACATTTTCTCACTTGGTCATGCATTTCTTCTGTTTATCTTTCTCGCTGTCTATCTCTTCTCTGTCTCCTCCTCAGACACATTTACACATGTAGGATCTTAATTTGATAACCCTGTTTGTTGCAGGACACTTTAAAACTTGTAGCGTATTTTGAGATTATTTTGCTTCTGAAGTTCTGAAATAATTTCCACTGAACATTTCAGACTTTACTTTCCCTTTACGGAAAATTGATCAACCCCCTACAAAAAAAGTATATTAATTATAATCCACATAATAATTCCACATTTCCTGTTACTGCAGGATGATTTTTCTGACTGTAGCAAACTGTCCTCAAACAAATTGTATAGTACCACGATACAACAATATTACAATGTATGCGTGTGTCTGTTATCCGTGTGTGTGCGTCTCTCACGTCCCGCTGTTCCATAAGGTGTATTTTTACCAGATTATTTAATCTGATTCTACTGCTGCATCATTACCATGATGAGGAATAGGACTCCGATGTATTACATCCAGGGATGGTGGGACAAAAAAATAGCCGCTACATCTATACTCACATCTTGATTACCCCATCCATACCACATATCTATACCACATCCACTATCACTCAGGGTCCACTTATCCACCCACAATATATACCCACAATCTAATATCCCATCTTTCTATACCATATCTATACCTTATACCACATCCATACCCACATCTAATACCAAACATCTATAACCCACCATCCATACCCACATCCATACGCCCACATCTATGCCCATCTGTACTGCACATTCTATACCACATCTATACCCACATCTATACCAAATCTATACCCACATCTATTACCAATCTTACCCCACATCTTATACCCACATCTATACCACATCCATAACCACATGCCATACCCCACATCTACTACCCACATCGTATACGGCCACATCCATACCCACATCTTATAGCCACATGCCATACCCACATCTATACCCACCATCTAAATACCCCACATCCATACCCACATCTAACCCGCATCTATACCCAATCTATATAGCCACATGCCATACCACCATCTTATATCTAATACCACATTTATACGCACACATATACCCACATTTTATACCCACATCTATACCACATCTATACCAAACCGCACATCTCACACCTCACCCCCAAACATCTATATCACATGCTACCCACATCTATATGCCAAGCACTCAAATACAGCCACGATCTATTACCGGGCAACATCCGCACCCACAGTCTATAGATCCCACATTATAGGTTCCCAGCGGGATCGGAGAAGCCACACATATATACCCAATCACATACCCAACATCTATACCACAATCTAATCGGGCAACATCTATACGCCACATCATGGGATAAGCGCGAAACACACATCCGTACCCACATCTATACCCAACATCTATCCCGCAACTATACCCACATCTATACCACATATATACCCACATCTAATCCACATCTAATTTAACCGAGCGAAACAGTGCTGATAAGGAGCACGAATCACATTTGCGCGGTAACCCACATCTATATCCACATCTATAACCACATTCTATACCAGGCCATCTTACCCACATCTATACCCACAATCTATAGGGGCCTTACAGATAGGTCCACACATCTATTACCCGTTTGAAATCATGCACAGGCATACAGTAAGTAGCCACATGCGTACCCACAATACCCACATCTAATACCAAACATCTATACCCACATCTATACGGCCACATCTATACCCATTCATCCATACCCACATCTATTATTCCTCGGCACAGTCCATACCCACATCTTATACAACATCTATAATCGCCACATATTACCACACATATATACGCCAGCATCCATACCCACATATTCTCCATACCCAACATTATACCACATCTAATACCCCACATCTATATCTATAACCACATCTATACCACATCTGTTAAAACCCACATCCATACCCGCATCTATACCACATGCTATATATCTATACCCCACATCTATAAACCACACTATACCCACATTCTATACGCAAACATTCTATACGCCAACATCCTATACCCACATCTAGACCCACATCCATAACACCACATCTATAACCCACAATCCATAACCCCATCTTAATACCAACATCTATACCAAGACATCTATACCCACCATCTATACCCACATTCTATAGCGCACAATCTATACCCCACATGCCTATAACCCCATGCGTCGACATGCGTATGTACCCGACCGGACTAAGATATACCCACATCTATACCGCACATCTATACCCGACATCTATACCCACAATCTAATCATACCTCACTATCTAATACCCACATCCATACCCACATCCTATACCCACATTTATACCAACACAGTACATACCCACATCTATAACCACATATACCCACATCTAACCACATATCTATCCCCACATCTATATCTAATACCCACATCTATACTCTTATACCACATCTATTACCCGATCGTACAATCTGTACCAATCATCATCTAGGTTACCCACATCTATACCCACATCTATACCCCAGTCTATACCCAACCAAACCCCACATCTATAGCCACATCCATACCCCACATGACCCACTTCCATAACCACTGCCATCCAATTAAACACACGCCGACTCTATACCCACATCTCACATCCGACCCACATCCATACGCCACATCTATAACCCCACATCCATACCACATCTATAACATCGACACATCTATGAACCACATCATACCGCACTCTATACCCACATAAACTATAACGCCACATCTATACCCACAATCTATACCCTCTATACCCACATTCTAACTCACACCATACTCGGCACAATCTTGCCCACATCCATACCACATCATACCCAAATCTATGACCACATCTATACCACATCCAATACCCAATCTATAAACCCACAGTCTAAACACCACATCTAATAGGGCGCGTGGCCTACATCTATACCACAATCTATCTATACCCACATCTATTACCACACATCTATACCAAATCCGATCCACAATCCTATACAATCTATACCCACATGCATACCCACACCAATCTTACCACATCTATACCCACATCTATAACCCACAATCTTTAACACTCGATCACCCACATCTATAATCTATAGCCCGACATCTCATACGCCTACACCCCTATACCCATCACATCTATTACCCATACATCTATACCCACTATAGTCTATAAAGACGCCACATTCTATACCCAATGCCCATACCCGCATATTCTATCTCTATAGTCCCACATATCCCACATCGTATACGCCACATCCGCAATACACCACCCCCACATTCATGTCCCAATTATTCAGTCAGAGCCAGCCATAGCTTTTTGGGGGTCTCTAAGTGAAATTTGTTGAGGCCCCCGCCCTAGTAATTGAAATACGCCTTTGAGCATGGGAGAAGTTCATTAATTACACACTTTGGATGGTGTATCTATACGACCCAGTCAACTACAAAAATACAAGGCGTCCTTCCTAACCAACAGTTGCCGAAGAGGAAAGGAAAACGGCTCAGGGATTTCACCATTGAGGCCAATGGGGATTCTAAAACAGTTACACCCGCACGTTTATTGGCCTGTGAATAGGAGGAAGAGGATCAACAACATTAAAAGTTTACTACTTAAATCCCACAATTATAAACCTAAATGCAACCAGGAGTGAAAAGAAGGAAGCCTGAACAGAAGGACATATTCCAAAACATGCATTCATGTTCTGAAATAGGCACTAGAAATAAAACCAGCCCGAAAAAATGTGCTGAAGCTCCTAGGACGGACAAGACCTGGTCAGGTACTGCTTTCAAGGCGCAAAAACTACACTTGGACGTTTGGCTTATCAAATTAGCATCAACATGTGAGTGTTCCCTCACTGAGTGGCTTCAGTGTACAGTTTATAGACTTAACTCGGGCTTGGAAAATTCTAAGTGGCAAGCAACTTTGAAAATGGCTGTCTAGCAATGATCAGCAGCAGCAGCCAACTTTGCACAGAAAGCTTTAAAGAATTTAAATATTGTACAGGCCATCCAGGTGTGGGCAAAGCGTCTTAGACTACGTCAGGAAATCAATTGGCAACGGCAGCTGTATTCCGAACTGCCCACAAGGGTGACTTGTAAAATGTATGATCAATGGGTAGTGAATTACTTGACTTATCGATATAATTCCTGATACTAATCTTGTCAATGCACAACGATGTGCTGTTTTTTTTTTAATGTTATGTTTATGACGTAGAGAAAAAAAGATCAATTTAATTCCATTTGCTTGAATGCAGACTAAAACATAACAAATCCTGGCAATAAGACAAGGGGTGTGGAATACTCTCGTGAGAGGGTCTGTCCGCGGGAAAAAGACGAATTTACATGTATACATTTAAGATCCATTCGTAGCAGAACGCTCCTTATCCAGAGGCGACTTACAAATTGGTATGCTATTCGACCTTATGACACATCAGTGGAGACAAGGCCACTTCTAAGCAATAGGTGCATCTAAATCTATTTTTAAAGGGGGGGGGGGCGGGGGGGTGAGAAGGATTACTTTTCATCCTGATCCTAGGTAATTGGCCTTAAAGAGGTGGGTTTCAGGTGTCTACCCGGAAGGTGGTGATTGCACTCTGTTTACCACATCTAATATCTAGGATAGAATGGAGCATTTGAAGGAAGGACTGAGTGACTGTCGATGCCACTGAAAATAGAGGCAAGATGAACAAACTGCTCGAATGTGCAATCCAATGTCGCACGATTATCCTCAAGTAGCCGCAGCATACTTCCTGTTCCTACTGTTATCATAACTCTCAACACTAGAGCAGAGTTTTTTTTTGTGTGTTTTAATGGGAAATCTGAGTCCGCAGAGGCGCTGCACAAAGATAAGGGATCCACCAGAACGTGTGCACTGTAGCCCCTCTCTACGAGGGCAGGCACACCACACAAACTACAAGGAATTTAGTAACACAACTTTACCATCAGCAACATCATATCACACACACACACACGCCACACACACACACACACCAAACACAAACCGCACACACGCACCCCACACCTCACACACACCACACGCACGACGTCGCACGCACGCACGCAACGCAACCGCACCGCACCAGCACACACACAACTCCTGTGCGCTGCGCATAAGTGTGGTGGGTCCAGGGGACTGAGTAGTAGATACATTCAGCGACTAAACTGGGTGGGAGAAACTATAGATTTGGAAGGCGACAGCCGTTACCAGCTTGCAGAACGATACAATGGTCATCCGAGCGATGAACGAACACTTGTCGCTGTGTCGGTCTTATTTCCAATTCGCCAGTGATGAATCGGGATTGCCTGCTGCCCTCCGCTCCATCACCCCTCACCGGTCCCTCCTCGACATACTACCCGTCGCGGACCGCTGGTGAGTTCACCAACTGAAATTAGATTGAGAGATACGACAATAGCAGATTGATGGAGTGTGACGCCTCTCTTCTCTTCTCTAACGGGATACACACCACTATAATACGATTTGGACCATTTCGGAAACTACCATTGTGCTTCTATATTCTTCGCCAATATTAACTCTTTGTTTTTGAACATCGGTTTCAGTGTCAACAGCCTATGAGAGTTTGCCCATAAAGTATACTGTCGGGGAGGACATAGGAAAGCCATAGTACAGAAGACAACCTATGTAGCGGAGGACATAGGTAGGGCCTATGTAGCGGGAGGACATAGTAGCCTATTGTAAGTGGAGGACATAGTAGCCTATGTAGCGGAGGACATAGTAGCCTATGTAGTGGAGGACATAGTAGCCTATGTAGTGGGAGGACATAGTAGCCTATGTAGTGGAGGACATAGTAGCCTATGAGTAGTGAAGAGGACATAGTAGCCTATGTAGTGGAGGACATAGAAGCCTATGTAGCAGGAAGGGACATAGTAGCCTATGTAGCGGAGGACATAGTAGCCTATGTAGTGGAGGACATAGTAGGCCTATGTAGCGGAGGACATAGTAGCCTATGTAGTGGAGGACATAGTAGCCTATGTAGGCGGAGGACATAGTAGCCTATGTAGTGGAGGACATAGTAGCTATGTAGGACATAGTAGCCTATGTATGGAGGAGCATAGTAGCCTATGTAGTGAATGACAATAGTAGCCTATTGTAGTGGAGGACATAGAAGCCTATGTAGCGAGGACATAGTAGCCTAATGTAGCGGAGGACATAGTAGCCTATGTAGCGGAGGAACATAGTAGCCTATGTAGCGGAGGACATGGTAGCCTATGTAGCGGAGACATAGTAGCCTATCTAGCGGAGAACATAGTAGCCTCATCTAGCGGAGGACATAGTAGCCTATCTAGCGGAGAACATAGTAGCCTATCTAGCGGAGGACATAGTAGCCCTATGTAGCGGGAAGACATAGGTAGCCTATCTAGCGGAGGACATAGTAGCCTATCTAGCGGAGAACATAGTAGCCTATCATAGCGGAGGACATAGTAGCCTAATTCGCGAGCCACAGAATAGTAGCCGCTATCTAGCGGAGAAACATAGTAGCCTATCTAGCGGAGAACATAGTAGCCTATCTAGCGGAGAACATAGTAGCGCTATCTAGGCGGAGGACATAGTAGCCTATGTAGCGGAGGACATAGTAGCCTATGTAGCGGAGGACATAGTAGCCTATGTAGCGGAGGACATAGTAGCCTATCTAGCGGAGGACATAATAGCCTATGTAGCGGAGGACATAGAAGCCTATGTAACAGAGAACATAGTAGCCTATGTAGCGGAGGACATAGTAGCCTATGTAGGATGTGTGTTTGGCCATAGCTTGTCTTCTGTGGCCACTAATAGCCTTTAAAGGGATAGTTGACCAAAATGATAGAATTACTATGTGTTTCTTCACGCTGAAAGTGGGGCAGGAAAGACTGTGATACACACTCTGGGTTTGTATTTGTATTCATTATGGATCCCCATTAGCTTCTGCCAAGGCGTCAGCTACTCTTCCTGGGGTCCAAACACATTAAAGCGCTTACATTATATATAAAACAAAAGATAAAACAGTACATCATATAACATTATTACGCCACTRCATATCCACAATACAACATGTACAATACAAAATGTATAATACCATCATACAACAATATTACAATGTATGCATGTGTCTGGACCTTGGTGTGTGTCTCTTCACAGTCCCCGCTGTTCCATAATGTGGAATAGAGTTGCATGTAGTCATGGCTCWATGTACAGTAGTACTGTGCACTTCCCATAGTGTGTTCTGGACTTGGGGATTGTGAATAGACCTCTRGTAKCATGTTTGTAGGGYATGCATGAGTGTCTGAGCTGTGTACTAGTAGTTTAAACAGACAGCTCGGTACATACAGCTTGWCAACAATTCTTACAAAAACAAGTAGTGATGACATCAATCCCTCTTCCACTTTGAGCCATGAGWCATTCAATAATGTTTGCTCTCCGTGTAYTTTTAAGGGCCAGCCGTGCTGCCTTGTTCTGAGCCWACTGCAATTTTCCTAAGTCCCTCTTTGTGGCATCTGACCACACTACTTGTCACGACTTCCGCCCGAAGTCGGCTCCTCTCCTTGTTCGGGCGGCGTTCGGCGGTCGACGTCACCGGCTTTCTAGCCATCGCCGCTCCATTTGTTTTGTCTTGTTCCCTGCACACCTGGTTTACATTCCCTAATCACACTGCATGTATTTATTCCTCTGTTCCCCCCCCCCATGTCTTTGTGTGGAATTGTTTTTGTTACGTGTTTCGTGTTACGCGCCAGGCTGGTTTTTCCCCTGTATTCCGTGGTATTTCACGAAGGATGTTTAATTGTTAAACATTTGCTTATTTTT
>NW_019942601.1:894304-901489 GCF_002910315.2 Salvelinus sp. IW2-2015 | reverse complement strand
TTGATGTTTCGCCGCGCCTTGCACTTTTTACCTTTGGCTGTTGTACGCAGTTTTTCTTGCCTCTGCCTAAATAAGTGTGCGCCTGTTCACAACTCTCTGCTCTCCTGCACCTGACTTCTCCACCAGTAGCGCACAACCTTGACACTACTGAACAGTAGTCTAGGTGCGACAAAACCAGGGTCTGTAGGACTTGCCTTGTTGATAGTGTTTGTTAAGAAGGCAGAGTAGCGCTTTATAATGGACAAGACTTCCCCTTCCTTAAGCTACTGTATATCACATGTTTTGACCATGGACAGTTTACAATCCAGGGTTACTCCAAGCAGTTTAGTCACCTCAACTTGCTAAATTTCCACATGTATATGCTTTTGGATTTGGAAATATTTAGGACTAACATATTCCTTGCCACCCATTCTGAAACTTACTGCAGCTCTTTGTTAAGTGTTGCAGTCATTTCAGTCTCTRTAGTAGCTGACGTGTATAGTGTTGAGTCATCCGCATACATAGACACACTGGCTTTACTCAAAGTCAGTRGCATGTYGTTAGTAAAGATGGWAAATGTAAGGGACCTAAACAGCTACCCTGGRGAAYTCCTGATTCTGGATTATGTTGGAGATGATTCCATTAAAGAACACCGTCTGTATTCTGTTAGACAAGWAACTCTTTATCCACAATATAGCAGGGGGAGTAAAGCAGCCATAACACATAAGGTTTTCAACCTACCCAAGTTCTCTTCTGTTACCCCGCTCCTMCGCACACTCCACTGGCTTCCAGTCGAAGCTCGCTTCCACTACAAGACCTACGGAACAGCAAGAGGAACTGCCACTCCCTACCTTCAGGCTGTGCTCAAACCCTACACCCTAACCCGAGCACGCCGTTACTTTCTATGCCTGTGATGTGTGGTCCTCCCAACTAGCTATCTTAAGATGAATGCATTAACTGTAAGTCGTTCTGGATAAGAGCATCTGCTAAATGACTAAAATCTAAAAATAAAGATATATATGGACACAGCCGGCGGCCCAGGAGCCCATGTTTTAAATGGCTTTTGCGCTATTTCTCTGTTGTCATAGTGATCTATACTGAGCATTTGGCTGACCAGTGGGCAACGGCACAGTTTTCTGAGGTGGTGTCGCAAGGTGTCGCAAATTCACATTCAAAGTCATCAAAGAGAGAGCGACCCGCTCTGACTCTGTCAGTCACTCAGTCAAACCGATTTTTTTTTAATGGTGGCTAATTAGGGAAGGGAGAGTCGGGGGAACATTTAGACACTAGTCTACTTGCAATGTAGCCTAACAAGTCATTAGATTGGCTTTTATAACACAGAGTTAAGGCAATAGTCATCTACTAGACATTTATACAGTGCTTTTTACTAAACACAAGTCATTTATTTCAATAAAGATCCATTTGGGGACGTGTGTATTAATTATTTAATTGTTTTATCAATGTATATTCACTTCTGAATCTCAGTCTCTTCAGCCCAGCGAGTGAGTTTATGAGCTCTAGTAACAAGTGACTCTAGTGTATTACATAGACATGCACTGATGGCTGGAAAGTCCCGCCTATCTCCCGCCTATCTCMCGCCTATCTCCCGCCTATCTCCCGCCTATCACATCTTGGCAGAAAGATAYGCAAACGCGGCACTGTCAAAYGAAGCACAACTCTGGATATCTATCCACATCCACATTAACTAGTCCCGGCATCGTTCTTTGACAAACACASAAGGTTGTATATTGAATTCACTAGAAGAAAACAGAGAGAGAACCTGCCAGTTCCTTAATGTAGCCATTGGCTACTGCCAAAACATCAGTAAACTCTCTCTCTCTCTCTCTCTTCTCTTCTCACGAGCCATGCTCACTAGGGTCAAGGTGGTAAGCTACTGAGCATGCACTAGGGTCAGGTAGGCTATACAGAGGCATGCCACTAGGGTAGGTGGCGCTAATCTTGAGATGCCACTGGGTCAAGGTATGGTAATATTGGGCATGCCATAGGTCAGGTAGGTACTATAGGCTGTACGTAGGCGTCGAGGTGGTATTACTGAGGTGGTTCACTGGGTCCAGGTGTGTATTATAGGTTTGCACTTAGGGTAGGTTAGTACACTCGGCATCTTCTGGTGGACAGGTGGTTATTGAGCTGCCCTGGTGGTTGAAAGATTCGTGCCCCGCTACGTGGCACCGCCTGTTTGTCGTCAGATTTCTCGTGATCTTTCGGCTCCCCCTGTCCGGCGCAGGTGATGGGCATTGCTCTATCTCCCGTCTTCTCGTTCATCTTCTTTTCTCTCTATCGCTTCTCTCTCTCTCTCTCTGTTCTTCTGTCCTTCTCTCTCTTCTCTCTCTTCTCTCTCTCTCTCTCGTCTCTGTTTCTCTCTCTCTCTCTTTCTCTGTCTTGTCCTCTGTTCTCTTCTCTCTTCTGTTACCTCTCTGTCTCTGTTCTCTCTCTCTCTTCTCGGTCTTCTCTCTCTCTCTCTCTCTCTTCTTGTTTTTTTTTATTGAATTATATGTAGCCTAATATTTAAACACTTATCTTAAGTGGGCAGAGGGGAACACTTGAAATGCAATTTAAAAAAATATGTAGTCAGGCTGTTATAAAGGTATTATATAAGCCAATGGTCATCTAGAAAGACTTTTTCAGTGATATTCTTATTTGTCTAATACATGTGTTTATTCATCGACTTCATGGGTAAACACTTTCTTTTAAAGGTCAATAATAAGCCATTTATATAAGGCCTTTAAAAATGGGTGGTGTTCACCATTTATTAATATTACTCTAATTATAAACCATTCATTAATCATTACTCCCACATTAATACATTCATTAATCATTACTCCACATTATAACCATTCATTAATCAATTACTCAAAATTAATTTAAAACATTCATTAATCATTATCTCCACATTAATAACCATTAAATAATCATTACTCCACATTATATAACCATTAAATAATCATTACTCCCACATTAATAAACCTTCATTAATCATTACTCCCACATGTAATAAACCATTTTAATCATTACTCACAATTAATAAACCATTCCTTAATCATTACTCCCACGTAATAAACCATTCATTAATCATTACTCCACATTATATAACATTCTAATTCATTACCTCACATTAAACCATTTATTACATAATCTCAATATCATTCATATATATTTATGCCACATTAATACCTTATTTCATTTAATCATTACTTTCCACATTTTAAACATATATATCATTACTCCACTTAATAATCATTAATCATTACTACACATTAATAAACCATTCATTAAATCATTAATCCAATTATTATAAACATTATAATCATCATTACTCCACATTAATAAACATTCATTAGTCATTATCCTCACATTAATAAACCATGATTAATATTATTACTCCACATTAATACCATTCATTAATCATTTCTTCCACATTATAACCATTCATTAATCATTAACTCCCACATTATAAACCATTCATTAATCATTACTCCCACATAATAAACCATTATTAATCATTATCCCATTAATAAACATGTCCATTATCTTATCAACTAACCATGTCATTTATCATTGTGCCACCATATATGAAGACCATTCATGTAAATGCATTATATCCACATGTAATAACACATTAATAATCATTATCCTACATTAATAAACCATTACATTATCTTACCCGACATTATAACCATTCATTAATCATTACTCCCCACATTAATAAACCATGTGATTAATTACTCAACATTAAGTAAACCATTCATTAATCATTACTCCCACATTAATAAACCATTCATTAATCATTACTCCCACATTAATAAACCATTAAATAATCATTACTCCCACATTAATAAACCATTCATTAATCATTACTCGCACATTAATAAACCATTCATTAATCATTAGTAAAGTGTTTTTGCAGTCCCTAATCTAAAGTGAGAGCTATTTATAATTTATAAATATTTTGAGTGAACAGTGTAATTTCTCACAAAAAGATGGGCATGCCATGACATTCCTGCTGTACCTGGTAAAATAACCAGCATAGAATACAGGATGTTTCAGTAAATATCTATATACATGTGTGAATAATTAGCTTACTAACATTGACACATGTGGGAGTAATGGTTAATAAATGGTGAGCAAATGGTTTGTAAATGCCTTTATAAATGGTTCATTATGGACTCATTATGGACTTAAAGTAATTATGGACTTAAAGTAAAGTCTTACCCTAGAAGGTAGCTGGGCCCAGCACAGGCAGTGTGGTCTGGTCCCGTTGTCTTCTGGTCCCAGTGATGCTAGGCTTAGCAACACAGACATCTCACCTGCTGCTGCAGCAGTCAAGTGTCGTGGACGTAGCGAGAAAACGCACACAGAGAGAGAGAGAGAGACTTGTTGCCACAAGAAAAGAGCAACCAGTGAAGAACATACACCATTGTAAATCACGTTTAAGGTAAGACCCAAATGCAGACTGTCGAAGTAACAATGTTTATTACAACAGGGGCAGGCAAACAGGTCAAGGCAGGCAGGGGTCAATAATCCACAGAGGGTGTAAGGCACCGGAACAGCAGGCAGGCTCAGGGTCAGGTCAGGCAGAAAGGTCAACACCGGGAAAACTAGGAAACAGGAACAAAACGAGAGACAGGAGCAGAGGGAAAACCACTGGAAGGCTTGACCAAACAAAACGAACTGGCAACAGACAAACAGAGAATACATGGAATAAATACACAGGGGATGATGGGGAAGATGAGCAACACCTGGAGAGGTGTGGAGACAAGCACAACGACAGGTGAAACAGATCAGGGCGTGACACAACCTACATTTATGTTTATTTGTTTCCCTTTTGTACTTTAACTATTTGCACATCATTACAGCACTGTACTGTATATAGACATAATATGACATTTTAAATGTTTTTATTCTTTTGGAACGTTTGGAAGTGTAATATTTATTGTACATTTTTTATTGTTAATTTCACNTGCCATGCCGTTCTGTACCACCACTCATTCATATATCTTTATGTACATATTCTTTATCCCTTTACACTTGTGTGTGTGTATAAGGTAGTAGTTGTGGAATTGTTAGGTTAGATTACTTGTTGGTTATTACTGCATTGTCGGAACTAGAAGCACAAGCATTTCGCTACACTCGCATTAACATCTGCTAACCATGTGTATGTGACTAATAAAATTTGATTTGATTTGATTATATACCCCTCCATATACTCCTCTATATACCCCTTCATATCCCCTCTATATACCCCTTCATATCCCCTCTATATACCCCTTCATATCCCCTCTATATACCCCTCCATAGCCCCTCTATATACCCCTTCATATCCCCTCTATATACCCCTCTATATACCCCTCTATATACCCCTCTATATCCCTTCAAGAGAGGCATAATAAGCCATGTCAATCTGTACAATTTCAGGAAAGGCGTTTTAAAATGTTAAAGAAAACATCTTTGGAACCCCTGTCTACTGTTCATCCCCAACCAATATCTGCACCACCATTTCGCTCTTGGTTTAGCCAACCTGACAGTTAGCTAGCATAGCTTGGGGATAGCTACAGCTGGCTAGCCTATCTAGCCTAGCTGATATTTTTCTGTCAAATCACGGTTRTGCCAAGATAGCAAGAAGTACCAATGTCTGGAACAGTGCCGTGTATTCATGGATGCCAAGGGAAGCCAGGCTTCCCCCCCAAAATTGACCAACAAAAAAACATATCAAATAATTTATCTTCCGTCTCTCTGTGATTCATAATTTTTCTTCAATTCACAAGAGGCTTAATGTGTCTCACTGGAGAAAGCATCCGATGAGAGAAACAGCGCCCCTCTGACTCCAYGTGTAGCCCATCTATCAGATGCTGTCTGGGCAAAAAGAGTATGACATTGATGCCGCCCGTAGCGTTGAAGGCAAGGGAAGCCAGCGAGCATTCAGCGTTGAGCTAAACTGAGTGAGCTCAACTGTGAATGGTCCTGGCGCACACCAAAAAAAAGTGTCATGGGAAGCCAGTTTGGATTTGGCTTCACACCAATCACATCACATCAAAAGTCAAACGTCATTGACAGAAAAACTTTAATTGTTGCATCTCGTTTGGTTGTTGTCCTCAGTTGGCTAGCTAGCTAGCTAAAATTGGCCCTTTCCTAAATTAGCCATGGATGGAGATAGGGATTTGGACTTGTGGTTTTACTTAATTCTCCCTACTGGCCAATGACTATAATGGCGATTCTGATCCAACCATAAATTCATACATTGTGCCTCTTGCCTGAGAGGATGGAAGTTCAATATGTAGCTAGATGTAGAAGGCTAATGTTAACTARCTGGCTCATCGTTGCCCATGAAAGGAAGATAGGCTAGTGAGCAAGCATTTTAGCCAGGTTGCCTAGGACAACAAAAACTAAAAGCATGTACTGTATGACAGAGTCATAGAATGTTGAAAGAGATGATAAAATAACATGGCTATAGTCAGTGTGTGGGTAGAGTCAGTGTGGGTAGAGTTAGTGTGTATAGAGTCAGTGTGGATAGAGTCAGTGTTTGGGTAGAGTCAGTGTGGGTAGAGTTAGTGTGGGTAGAGTCAGTGTGGATAGAGTCAGTGTTTGGGTAGAGTCCAGTGTGTGGGTAGAGTCCAGTGCGTGACAGAGTGACAGACAGACAGACAGCAGACAGACAGCAAGACGGACGGACGGACAGAGTGACAGACAGACAGTGGACAGACAGACAGAGTGACAGACAGACAGACAGACAGACAGAACAGACAGACAGACAGACAGACAGACAGACAGACAGACAGACAGACAGACAGACAGCAGACAGAGACAGACTGCGCGACAGGGAGATAATAGAGGCCTAGTTATAAGTGTGAGTTGTATCTCCAGTAGTGTTTTTACATGTTGTATTTGTCTTAAACATGAGCAGGTAAAAAAGGGGAGGACTATGTTTTCACCGGTCACTGGTACAGTAAACATGAGAAACACTGTACTATAGGGGGGCTGAAATGCCAGGGCTGTATGTGTGTATGTGTTGAGATGTGTTGGGGTGTCAGTGTAAGTGTGAGATTTGGGTAGAGTCAGTGTGGTGTGGTAGGTCAGTGTGTGGGTAGAGTCCAGTGTGTTGGGTTAGAGTCAGTGTGTGGGTAGAGTCAGTGGGTGGGTAGAGTCCAGTGTGTGGGTAGAGTCCAGTGTGGTGTGGGTAGAGTCATGTGG
>NW_019942601.1:885406-891408 GCF_002910315.2 Salvelinus sp. IW2-2015 | reverse complement strand
TGGTAGAGTCCAGTGTGGGTAGAGTCAGTGGTGTGGTAGAGTCCAGTGGGGGTAGAAGTCCAGTGTGGGTAGAGTCAGTGTGGGTAGAGTTTAGTGTGGATGAGTCAGTGTTTGGGTAGAGTTCAGTGTGGGAGAGTCACAGTGTTTGGGTAGAGTCAGTGTGGGTAGAGAGTCAGTGTTTGGGTAGAGTCAGTGTGGTAGAGTCCAGTGTTGGGTAGAGTCAGTGTGGATAGAGTCAGTGTTTGGGTAGAGTAGTGTGGATAGAGTCAGTGTTGGGTAGAGTCAGTGTGGGGTAGAGTCCAGTGTGTGGGTAGAGTCAGTGTGGAAGTAGAGTCAGTGGTTTGGGTAGAGTCAGTGTGGGTAGAGTTAGTGTGGATAGAGTCAGTGTGGTAGAGTCCAGTGTTTGGGTAGAGTCCAGTGTGTGGGTAGAGTCATGTTTGTGGGTAGAGGTAGAGTGTGTGGGTGAGTCAGTGTGGGTAGAGTCAGTGGTGTGGGTAGAGTCCAGTGTGGGTAGAGTCCAGTGTGTGGTAGAGTCAGTGTGTGGGTAGAGTCCAGTGTGGGTAGAGTTAGTGTGTGGGTAGAGTCCAGTGTGTGGTAGAGTCCAGTGGTGTGGGTAGAGTCAGTGTGTGGGTAGAGTCCAGTGTGTGGTGAGTCCAGTGTGTGGGGTAGAGTCAGTGTGTGGGTAGAGTCCAGTGTGTGGGTAGAGTCCAGTGTGGGTAGTAGTCCAGTGTGTGGGTAGAGTCAAGTGTGTGGGTAGAGTCAGTGTGGGTAGAGTCAGTGGGTGTGGGTAGAGTCCATGTGGGGGTAGAGTCCAGTGGTGTGGTGAGGTCAGTGTGGGGGTAGAGTCCAGTGTGGTGGGTAGAGTCCAGTGTGTTTGTGTGTGAGTCAGTGTGTGGGTAGAGTCAGTTGTGGTGTAGGAGTCAGGTGTGGGTAGAGTCAGGTGGTGGGTAGAGTCAGTGTGTGGGTAAGAGTCCAGTGTGTGGGTAGAGTCAGTGTGTTGGTAGAGTCCAGTTGTGTTGGGTAGAGTCCAGTGTGTGGGTAAAGGTCAGTGTGGGGTAGAGTCAGTGTGGTAGAGTCAGTGGTGGGTAGAGTCCAGTGTGGTGGGTAGAGTCAGTGTGTGGGTAGAGTCCAGTGTGTGGGGTAGAGGTGTCGAGTGTGTGGTAGAGTCAGTGTGTTGGGTAGAGTCCAGTGTGTGTAGGAGTCAGTGTGGGGGTGGGAGGTCCAGTGGGTGTGGGGTACAGTCCATGTGTGTGGTGTAGAGTCAGTGTGGGGGTACAGTCCAGTGTGTGGGTAGAGGTCCAGGTGTGTGGGTAGGAGTCAGTGTGGTTGGCTACACCATGGGTGTTACCCTCTAACAGAGTGCTGTGAGGCCACTGTAGAACTCCATTGCAAAACAATGTGTTTTAATCAATTTTTGGTGACGTTAATATTTTAGTATAGTTTATCTAAAAAGGATACCTTTTTTAATATTTCACAATTTTCATTTTTCTGAAATTCACCAGGAGGATGGTTCTCCCCTTTCTCCTCTGAGAGCCTCTGCTGATGTCACATGCTTCTCAGTCACCAGATCTCAAACCAACTGAAAATTTCTGGGAGATTCTGGATCAGCGCTTTCCACCACCATCATAACACAAATAATGGATTTTCTTGTGGAATAATTCTTTAATTTATTTAAATATAACTCGGCAAGTCAGTTAAGAACAATTCTTATTTACAATGAGGCCGGGCGCAGAAGGACAGATTATTACCTTGTCAGCTTGGGATTTGATACACCAATCTTACAGTTACTGGCCTAACGCTCTAACGCTTAACCTCTAGCCTGCCTGCTGCCCCAAAATCCCTCCAAGAGAGTTCCAAACACTTGTAGAATTCTACACCGGCGCGTTGAAGCTGTTCTTGCTCGTGGTGCCCAACGCGCATTAAAGATTTATTTATTTATTTTTTTATTTCACCTTTATTTAACCAGTAGGCTTAGTTGAGAACAAGTTCTCAGTTGCAACTGCGACCTGGCCAAGATAAAGCAAGCAGTGTGAACAAACAACAACACAGAGTTACACATGGAATAAACAACATACAGTCAATAATACAATAGAAAAATAAGTCTATAAACAATGTGAGCAAATGAGGTGAGATAAGGAGGAAAGGCAAAAAAGGCCATGGTGGCGAGGTAAATACATATAGCAAGTAAAACACTGGAATGGTAGATTTGCAGTGGAAGAATGTGCAAAGTAGAAATGAAATAATGGGGTGCAAAGGAGCAAAATATATAAATATACAGTAGGGGAAGTGGTAGTTGTTTTGGCTAAATTATAGATGGGCTATGTACAGGTGCAGTAATCTGTGAGGTGCTCTGCAGATGGTGCTTAAAACTAGTGAGGGAGATAAGTGTTTCCAGCTTCAGAGATTTTTGCAGTTTGTTCCAGTCATTGGCAGCAGAGAACTAGAAGGAAAGATGGCCAAAGGGGAATTGGCTTTGGGGTGACCAGTGAGATATACCTGCTGGAGTGCGTGCTACGAGTGGGTGCTGAGATATAGGGCGGGGCTTAACCTAGCAGAGAGACTTGTAGATAACCTGTAGCCAGTGGGTTTGGCGACGAGTATGAAGCGAGGCCAACCAACGAGAGCGTACAGGTCGCAATGGTGGGTAGTGTATGGGGCTTTGGTGACAAACGGATGGCACTGTGATAGACTGCATCCAGTTTGTTGAGTAGAGTGTTGGAGGCTATTTTATAGATGACATCACCGAGGATCGGTAGGATGGTCAGTTTAACGAGGGTTTTGGCAGCATGAGTGAAGGATGCTTTGTTGCGATATAGGAAGCCGATTCTAGATTTTAATTTTGGATTGGAGATGCTTAATGTGAGTCTGAGGGAGAGTTTACAGTCTAACCAGACACCTAGGTATTTGTAGTTGTCCACGTATTCTAAGTCAGAGCCGTCCAGAGTAGTGATGCTGGACGGGCGGAGCAAGTGCGGGCAGCGATCGGTTGAATAGCATGCATTTAGTTTTACTTGCGTTAAGAGCAGTTGGAGGCCACGTAAGGAGAGTTGTATGGCATTGAAGCTCGTCTGGAGGTTAGTTAACACAGTGTCCAAAGAGGCCAGAAGTATACAGAATGGTGTCGTCTGCGTAGAGGTGGTATCAGAGAATCACCAGCAGCAAGAGCAACATCATTGGATGTATACAGAGAAGAGAGTCGGCCCGAGGATTGAACCCTGTGGCACCCCATAGAGACTGCCAGAGGTCCGGACAACAGGCCCTCCGATTTGACACCTCTGAACTCTATCAGAGAAGTAGTTGGGTAAACCAGGCGAGGCAATCTTTGAGAAACCAAGGCTGTCGAGTCTGCCAATAAGAATGTGGTGATTGACAGAGTCGAAAGCCTTGGCCAGGTCGAGAATACGGCTGCGAGTAATGTCTCTTATCGATGGCGTTTATGATGTGTTTAGGACCTTGAGCGTGGCTGAGGTGCACCCATGACCAGCTCTGAAACCAGAATTGCATAGCGGAGAAGGTACGGTGGGATTCAAAATGGGTCGGTGATCTGTTGTTAACTTGGCTTTCGAACGTTAGAAAGACAGGGTAGGCATAGATATAGGTCTGTAGCAGTTTGGGTCGAGAGTGTCCACCGTGTGGGTAGAGTCAGTGTGTGGGTAGAGTCCAGTGTGGGTAGAGTCCAGTGTGGGGGTAGAGTCCAGTGTGGGGGTACAGTCCAGTGTGTGGGTAGAGTCAGTGTGGGGGTACAGTCCAGTGTGTGGGTAGAGTCCAGTGTGTGGGTAGAGTCAGTGTGTGGCTACACCATGGTGTTACCCTACAGAGTGCTGCTGAGGCCACTGTAGAACTCCATTGCAAAACAATGTGTTTTAATCAATTATTTGGTGACGTTAATATTTTTAGTATAGTTTTATCTAAAAAGGATACCTTTTTTAATATTTCACAATTTTCATTTTTCTGAAATTCACCAAGGAGGATGGTTCTCCCCTTTCTCCTCTGAGAAGCCTCTGCTGATGTTAATCATATGCCATGGCCGTCTCAGTCACCAGATCTCAAACCAACTGAACACTTCTGGGAGATTCTGGATCAGCGCTTTCCACCACCATCAATAAAACACAAAATAATGGAATTTCTTGTGGAATAATTCTTTAATTTATTTAAAATATAACTCGGCAAGTCAGTTAAGAACAAATTCTTATTTACAATGACGGCCTACCGGGGCAGGGGCAGAAGGACAGATTATTACCTTGTCAGCTTGGGGATTTGATACACCAATCTTACAGTTACTGGCCTAACGCTCTAACGCTGTAACCTCTAGCCTGCCTGCTGCCCCAAAATCCCTCCAAGAGAGTTCCAAACACTTGTAGAATCTCTTGGTCAGTGGGTGCAACCTCAGCCCGCTCAAGCGGTCTAAACGACATCATAACCGCATCAGATAAGAGAACATTACTGCGCAGTCCGTATTCTTTCGACCTGGCCAAGGCTTTCGACTCTGTCATCCACATCATGCTTATTGGCAAACTCGACAGCCTGGTTCTCAAATGATTGCCTGCCTGTTTACCACTACTGCTCTGATAGAGTTATCGGAGAGATGATGTGTCAAATCGGAGGGCCTGTTGTCCGGACCTCTGGCAGTGCTCTATGGGGGTGCCCACAGGGTTCAATCCTCGGGCCGACTCTCCTTCTCTGTAATACATCAATGATGTTGCTCTTGCCTGCTGGTGATTCTCTGATACACCTCTACGCCAGACGCACCCATTCTGTATACTTCTGGCCCCTCTTTGGACACTGTGTTAACTAACCTCCAGACGAGCTTCAATGCCAATACAACTCTCCTTACGTGGCCTCCCACTGCTCTTAAACGCAAGTACACTAAAATGCATGCATTCAACCGATCTCGCTGCCCGCACTCCTCGCCCGTCAGCATCACTACTCTGGACGGCTCTGACTTAGAATACGTGGACAACTACAAATACCTAGGTGTCTGGTTAAGACTGTAAAACTCTCCTTCCAGACTCACATTAAGCCATCTCAAATCCAAAATTAAATCTAGAATCTGCTTCCTATATCGCAACAAAGCATCCGTTCACTCATGCTGCCAAACCTCGTAAAACTGACCATCCTACACGATCCTCGTGATGTCATCTATAAAATAGCCTCCAACACTCTACTCAACAAACTGGATGCAGTCTATCACAGTGCCATCCGTTTTGTCACAAAGCCCATACACTACCCACCATTGCGACCTGCTACAGCTCTCGTTGGTCTGCCCTCGCTTCATACCCCGTCGCCAAACCCACTGCGCTACAGGTTATCTACAAGTCCTCTCTAGGTTAAGCCCCGCCTTATCTCAGCACCCACTCGGTACAGCACGCACTCCAGCAGGTATATCTCACTGGTCCACCCCCAAAGCCAATTCCTCCTTTGGCCATCTTCCTTCTAGTTCTCTGCTGCCAATGACTGCAACAAACTGCAAAAATCTCTGAAGCTGGAACACCTTATCTCCCTCACTAGTTTTAAAGCACCATCTGTCCAGAGCACTCACAGATTACTGCACCTGTACAATAGCCCATCTATAATTTAGCAAAACTACCACTTCCCCTACTGTTTTTATTTATATATTTTGCTCCTTGCACCCCATTATTCTATTCTACTTTGCACATTCTTCCACTGCAATCTACCATTCAGTGTTTTACTTTGCTATATTGTATTTACCTCGCCACATGGCCTTTTTTGCCTTTCCTCCCTTATCTCACCTCATTTGCTCACATTGTTTTTATAGACTTATTTTTTCTATTGTATTATTGACTGTAATGTTTTGTTTATTCCATGTGTAACTCTGTGTTGTGTCTGTTCACACGCTTTGCGTATCTTGGCCAGGTCGCAGTTGCAACTGAGAACTTGTTCTCAACTAGCCTACTGGTTAAATAAAGGTGATAAAAAAATAAATAAATAAATCTTAATAGGGCGTTGGCACCACGAGCAAGAACAGCTTCAACGGCGCGTGT
>NW_019942601.1:881452-885381 GCF_002910315.2 Salvelinus sp. IW2-2015 | reverse complement strand
GACACTGGACTTCTACCCACACACTGACTCTACCCACACAACTGGACTCTTACCCACACACACTGGACTCTACCCACACCACTCGGACATCTACCAACAACCTGGACTCTACCCACACACTGGACTCTACCCACCACACTGGACTCTACCCCACACACTGACTCTACCCACTCACTGGACTCTACCCACACACTGACTCTACCACACACTGACTCTACCCACTCACTGGACTCTACCCACACAACATCTCTTCGGGCGTGTGTGGGTAGAGTCCAGTGTGTGTGTGGGTAGAGTCCAGTGTGTGGGTAGAGTCCAGTGTGTGGGTAGAGTCCAGTGTGTGGATAGAGTCCAGTGTGTGGGTAGAGTCAGTGTGTGGGTAGAGTCAGTGTGTGGGTAGAGTCAGTGTGAGAGAGTTAGTGCAAAAAAGGGTCAATGCAGGTAGTCCGGGTAGCCATTTGATTAGATATTTAGCAGTCTTATGGCTTGGGAGGTCGAAGCTGTTCAGGGTCCTGTTGGTTCCAGATTTAGTGCACTGGTACCGCTTGCCGTGCGGTAGCAGAGAGAACAGTCTATGGCGTGGGTGGCTGGAGTCTTTGACAATTTTTTGGACCTACATTTGATTGATTGATTTGAGGTAGCATACTCTTATTTGCATGTCTAAATCTCCTGAACGTAACCTGAAATCAAGTCATTTAGCTCTGGATTCCTTTCTTGGCAGGAAACGTGGAATATGTACCTGATCCTACATTGTTCCTACCCCCTTTCATATTCAATCTGTTTTATAGACAGAATAATCAGACRGTAGTAGAGATTATTTTATTTAACCTTTTATTTAACTAAGTCAGTTAAGAACAAATTCTTATTTACAATGACGGCCCTACCCCTGGCCAAATCCTAACCCAGACGACGCTGGACCAATTGTGCACCGCCCTATGGGACTCCCAATCRTGGCCGGTTGTGATACAGCTTGGAATTGAACCAGGGTCTGTAGAAACGCCTCTAGCACTGAGATGCAGTGCCTTAGACCGCTGCGCCACTCGGGAGCCCATGATATGATATGAAGGGCTGAGATGGGTTTGAGCCTCTGTTGCTAAGGCGGAATATTGGGCAGTCGACAGTGCTCAGAAGCAGGCTTCATAACCAACGGCAGTGACTCTCATCTCTCCATTCTCCAGCAGCAGCTCCAGCGGTCACGATAGAGACCGCTCTTGCCCTGTCACAAGACATTGGCGTTGCTTCCCCATTCGTCCACCCTCTCTCCTCTCACCATGTGACCACTCCAGCCTGTGAGTTGAAGACATCTGGTAGGCCTATTGTGTCATCTCCGAGACTAGCTAGTCTTGTGGTGACAGTGGCCACCAGCACTCAGCAGACGATAGCGGTGTGTCTGTCATGTTGACCTGTCTTGAAGAGGCTCAGGCCTCTCTCACTCTAAAAGTAGCATTTACTACATTCACGTGACTATGAGCTTTTAGAAGCTTTGTTCTCCAAAAAAAGGGTGTCTCAATGCACAAATCAAATCAAATCAAATGTATTTATATAGCCCTTCTTACATCAGCTGATATCTCAAAGTGCTGTACAGAAACCGAGCCTAAAACCCCAAACTGCAAGCAATGCAGGTGTAGAAGCAAATGACATGTATTTAGATAAAAGCCAACGTCACTTGAATCCCAATACCTGAAGAACCTTCCCGAGATACATTACGCTTCACAGGACCATCTTCCCTCCTCTCCATAATTATATATCATACAATTTCACTATAACCATTAACATACTAAGCATTCTGCTCCTTTTCATTTCATTCCATCCCCCAAACACACGTTTTCTTTCCGCTATGCAATCTGGTTTCAGAGGCTGGTCATGGGGTGCACCTCAGCACGCTCAAGGTCCTAAACGACATCATAACCGCCATCGATAAGAGACATTACTGCGAGCCGTATTCATGCGACCTGGCCAAGGCTTTCGACTCTGTCAATCACCAACATTTTATTGGCAAGACTCGACAGCCTTGGTTTCTCAAATGATTGCCTCGCCTGGTTCCAACTACTTCTCTGATAGAGTTCAGTGTGTCAAATCGGAGGGCCCTGTTGTCCGGACCTCTGGCAGTCTCTATGGGGTGCCACAGGGTTCAATCCTGGCCCGACTCTCTTCTTCTGTATACATCAATGATGTTGCTCTTGCTGCTGGTGATTCTCTGATACACCTCTACGCAGACGACACCATTCTGTATACTTCTGGCCCTCTTTGGACACTGTGTTAACTAACCTCCAGACGAGCTTCAATGGCATACAACTCTCCTTACGTGGCTCCAACTGCTCTTAAACGCAAGTAAAACTAAATGCATGCTATTCAACCGAATCGCTGCCCGCACTTGCTCGCCCGTCCAGCATCACTACTCTGGACGGCTCTGACTTAGAATACGTGGACAACTACAAATACTAGGTGTCTGGTTAGACTGTTAAACTCTCCTTCCAGAACTCACATTAAGCATCTCCAATCCAAAATTAAATATAGAATCGGCTTCCTATATCGCAACAAAGCATCCTTCACTCATGCTGCCAAACATACCCTCGTAAAACTGACCATCCTACCGATCCTCGGTGATGTCATCTATAAAATAGCCTCCAACACTCTACTCAACAAACTGGATGCAGTCTATCACAGTGCCATCGCGTTTTGTCACCAAAGCCCATACACTACCCACCTGTGTGTCGGTTGGTTGGCCTCGCTTCATACTCGTCGCCAAACCCACTGCTACAGGTTATTACAAGTCTCTGCTAGGTTAGCCCCGCCTTATCTCAGCACCCACTCGTAGCACGCCACTCCAGCAGGTATATCTCACTGGTCACCCCAAAGCCAATTCCTCCTTTGGCCATCTTTCCTTCTAGTTCTCTGCTGCAATGACTGGAACAAAATGCAAAAATCTCTGAAGCTGGAAACACTTATCTCCTCACTAGTTTTAAGCACCATCTGACAGAGCACCTCACAGATTACTGCACCTGTACATAGCCCATCTATAATTTAGCCAAAACACTACCACTTCCTACTGTATTATTTATATATTTTGCTCCTTTGCACGCCCATTTTTCTATTTCTACTTTGCACATTCTTCCACTGCAAATCTACCATTCCAGTGTTTTACTTGCTATATTGTATTTACCTCGCCACCATGGCCTTTTTTTTCCTTTACCTCCCTTATCTCACCTCATTTGGCTCACAATTGTTTATAGACTTATTTTCTATTGTATTATTGACTGTATGTTTTGTTTATTCCATGTGTAACTCTGTGTTGTTGTATGTGTCGAATTGCTATGCTTTATCTGGCGCAAGGTCGCAGTTGCAACTGAGAACTTGTTCTCACTAGCCTACTTGGTTAAATAAAGGTGAAATAAAAAATAAAAAATAAATCTTAATAGGGCGTTGGGCACCACGAGCAAGAACAGCTTCAACGCGCCGTGCAGAGATTCTACAAGTGTTTGGAACTCTCTTGAGGGATTTGGGGCAGCAGGCAGGCTAGAGTTACAGCGTTAGAGCGTTAGGCCAGTAACTGTAAGATTGGTGTATCAAATCCTCCAAGCTGACAAGGTATAATCTGTCTTCTGCCCCTGCCCCGGTAGAAGTCGGTTGTCGTCCTGCGCCTCTGGTTACCTCTATGTCTTTTTTCTGTTTAATAAGAATTTGTTCTTAATACTACCTTGCCGAGTATATTTTTAATAAGTTAAAGAATTATTCCACAAGAAATTCATTATTTTGTGTTTTATTTGGATGGTGGTGGGAAGCGCTGATCCAGAATCTCCCAGAAAGTGTTACAGATTGAGTTTTGGAGAGATCACTTTGAGACGGCCAGCAGAGGCTTCTAGAGGAGAGAGGGGAGAACCGCCTCCTAGCGGTGAATTCAAGAAAAAATGAAAACTTGTGTGAAATATTAA
>NW_019942601.1:871521-881427 GCF_002910315.2 Salvelinus sp. IW2-2015 | reverse complement strand
ACGGTTCAGTTAAGTATTCATAACAACTTCTAATGCAGATCGTTTCAGGTAGTATTATCATAACACCTTCTAATGCAGATCGTTTCAGTAGTATTTACCATAACAACTTCTAATGCAGATCGTTTCAAGTAGTATTACCATAACAACTTCTAATGCAGATCGTTTCAGTAGTATTATCATAACAACTTCTAATGCAGATCGTTTCAGTAGTATTATCCATAACAACTTCTAATGCAGATCGTTTCAGTAGATTATCATAACAAACTTCTAACGCAGATCGTTTCAGTAGTATTATCATAACAACGTCTAACGACAGAAATCGTTTCAGTGTATTATCATAACACCTTCTAATGCAAGATCGTTTCAGTAGTATTATCATAACAACTTCTAATGCAGATCGTTTCAGTAGTATTATCATAACAACTTCTAACGCAGATCTTTCAGTAGTATTATCATAACACCTTCTAATGGCAATCGTTTCAGTAGTATTATCATAACAACTTCTAACGCAGATCGTTTCAGTAGTATTACCATAACAACTTCTAATGCAGATCGTTTCAGTAGTTATTATATAACAACTTCTAATGCAGATCGTTTCAGTAGTATTATCATAACAACTTCTAAGCAGATCGTTTCAGTAGTATTATCATAACAACTTCTAATGCAGATCGTTTCAGTAGTATTATCATAAACAACTTTCTTAATGGCAGATCGTTTCAGTAGTATTATCATACACACTTCTAAGCAGATCGTTTCAGTAGTATTATCATAACACTTCTAATGCAGATCGTTTCAGTAGTATTATCATAACACTTCTAATGCCAGATCGTTCAGTAGTATTATCATAACAACTTCTAACGCAGATCGTTTCAGTAGTATTATCATAACAACTTCTAACGCAGATCGTTTCAAGTAGTATTATCATAACAACTTCTAATGCAGATCGTTTCAGTAGTATTACCATAACAACTTCTAACGCAGATCGTTTCAGTAGTATTATATAAACAACTTCTAATGCAGATCGTTTCAGTAGTATTACCATAACAACTTCTAATGCAGATCGTTTCAGTAGTATTTATCATACCAATCTGTCTAACGCAGATCATTTCAGTAGTGTTGTCAATTTTACAAGTCATAATAATTTTCAATAGTATTCATCATTTCAAGTTAGTATATCAATTTGACCATACCTGATTACCCCATCTCGCTTAAATATGTTGGTTTTACAGGCAAAGAAACATAAATATTTAAATGACTTGTAAGATTAACTTAAGTTTTAGTAAAGCTTGCACCCTAACGACTGCCCAAGCTAACCTCCCCTGATCTCAACGTCCTTGATATGTGTTACGTTTAAAGAAGAGTTGAGTTGGGGTTGTCGGAGTTCCACAGATATGGGCCCGGACGTCAGCTCCTTACCGAAGCCAGGACCTGAGGGGCGATGACGGCAGATGCAAATCATGCTACATGTCGTACCTCTTTAATATTAAACACGGGTTACGAGATGGAGCAACGGCCTGATCCTCAGCACGCGGCGGCTCCGCTGTGAATAATTAATACTAGCTGATTATGCTAATCGGGAAAACTAGGGGAGATGGGATTGGCTGGGTAGTACTTCTACTGCGAGCAACAGGAAGGAAGGAAGGAGGAAGGATTATGTAAAGTAACGTCAACACTCACAGCGTGTCTTTGAAAAGAAGGGAATGTGGATTTAGCTATCTGTAATACGATGACAGACTTCGGCATGCTGTGGTGTGTGTGTGTGTGTGTGTTGTGTGTGGTGTGTGTGTGTGTGTGTGTGTGTGTGTGTGTGTGTGTTGTGTTGTGTGTGTGTGTGTTGTGTGTGTGCTCCGTGCGTGCGTGCGTGCGTGCCGTGCGTGCGTGGGTGCGTGCGTGCGTGCGTTGCGTGCGTGCGTGCGTGCGTGCGTGCGTGCGTGGCGTTGCGTGCGTGCGTGCGTGCGTGCGTGCGTGCGTGCGTGCGTTGCGTGCGTGCGTGCGTGCGGTGGCGTCGCCGTCGGCGTTGCTTTGCAGAAGGTACGGTGGGATTCAAAATGGTCGGTGATCTGTTTGTTAACTTGGCTTTCGAAGACCTTAGAAAGACAGGGTAGGATAGATATAGGTCTGTAGCAGTTTGGGTCGAGAGTGTCACCCCCTTTGAAGAGGGGGATGACTGCGGCAGCTTTCCAATCTTTAGGAATCTCAGACGATATGAAAGAGAGGTTGAACAGGCTAGTAATAGGGGTTGCAACAATTTCGGCAGATAATTTTAGAAAGAGAGGGTCCAGATTGTCTAGCCCGGCTAATTTGTAGGGGTCCAGATTTTGCAGCTCTTTCAGAACATTAGCTATCTGGATTTGGGTAAAGGAGAAATGGTGGGGGCTTTGGCGGGTTGCTGTGGGGGGGGTGCCGGGCAGTTGACCGGGGTAGGGGTAGCCAGAGGGAAAGCATGGCCAGCCGTAGAGAAATGCTTATTGAAATTCTCAATTATAGTGGATTTATCGGTGGTGAAACAGTGTTTCCTAGCCTCAGAGCAGTGGGCAGCTGGGAGTTGGTGTCTCCTTTATTTTAGCAGTTACCTGTAATTTCTATAATGAAAAATTAGAAGAATCTTTGTGTTCTTAGATAGTAATTATAGTTGATATGGTGCTCTTCCATGTCCAAGGTTTGTGGCATTGATGAATATAATAATAATTTTTTACTTTAAGTCAGATGTTTATATGTCATGTTATGTATAACCTCGTCCCCAGCCTTGAATTGGTTTCGTATAGAGCCTTGTGACACTGTGGGACAGTTTGTAATTTAGGGGGTGTGGATTTACTGAGTGACATCGCTAATCAATTCAAATTCTGAGCGAATCACACGACTATGAGGTGCGGCTCTAAATCGAGGCGGTAGAGGGACGGAGCCTGCGACAGTTGTATTAAATGGGACTTTATATGTGAAAACTATTTCTAAGATGCKCACTTCCGGATTTTYCGAACTCACTTCATGTTTAAATCACTTGAAACTCCCCAATTGGAAAAATAAATGGTGAACAAACGATTGGAACCATTTCCGTGCTTGACCACTTTCAATCAATAGAATAAAATACGAAGAGTAAAAAAAAATGATGGGTATCAGAATACAAATGTCAATAACGTCAACAACATTCAACAATAACAAAAAGTTAATTTTGAGTATGATTTGACCGCTTATGACAACATCACTGTGGCACGATATTGTAGGAAGCTCACAGGTCTGTTGTTCAAAGTCTGTGGATGTTTTCACGTCATTAGGAACAGGAATTAGTTTTTTGTTTTTGAAGTCTCTCAGGGTGACGACAGAATGTTCTGACTGATGTTGCATACATTTTTAATAAAAAAATAAAAAAATCTCTCTTTCCACCTGTCTTCTCATCCATTTCACCTAATGCTGCTCATTCATAATATTGTTTGAATATTTTGGGAAATAATGATAAACATTTGAATCCTGATGAGTGCATTTAAAAAATATATATAAATGCAAACTCTGTTTTAAGTGAACGACAGTGTTTTTCCAGTCCCAATTCAATAACATTCTTTGTAATATCCTCTTGATAACTGCATTCTGTGGTTTTGTGCACGCTGTCACATCAGTCCTAAGCAAGTGTTGTTGTCAGGAGTGTTACAATGTGYTGTCTTTCAATTCAGTTCATACAAGAAATTATCATCTTAGATCACCTTATTACGTCTTGTAACTATTTCCCCCCGTGTAGTTATCTATTTCCATTATCACTTCTGTACCTCGAAGTAAAACCTGTGGTTTTATACATAAATAATATTGATACATTTCAAATATACTTTCAAGAAAACATCTCCTTGCATTTTTGTCCAAGATTATTTCTCGTAAATTCTGACCTATAATGTTGCTCATTCATGATTATTGATGTAATGCTGTATAGAGTAATGATATACAGACGACTCCTCATGATGAATTGAGATCATCCTATACTTATGAACAMCACTCTCCGCATGTAATGATCGTTTCTCTTTACTACTGGGCTGTAGGCTRCCTTGCACAGTAGTAAACTCCCATTCAGCTGGCGGCGCTGTTGTGCGTTTCCAAGTTTGCCACACACTAGAGTGAAGGAGTTTTTAAAAWTTCCTTGACTTAAACACGGAAGTAGTTGGAAACGAGTTTACATTTCGCATTGCTTGTTTGCAGTATAGAAAGACATACTGACTGAACTGAATTGGCTACACAAAGCTCATTTGACTGAAAATGTCTGAACTACAATTGTTGCGTGTGTTTTTGAATGATCGTTTAACGGCGGCTGCTGTGGAGATTTTCGGGGCAGTTGAGAAAACGATAGTGGAGTACCAGGAGGAGAATGATCGGCTACGGAGCATGCTGCGGATCACACCGGAGAATCAACTATGTAAAATAGGTAAGACTCAGTTGCTGTCGGTGCCATTTAAGATGAGGGAGGACGATTAGTTGATTTATGCGCATTGGCTTATTTCTGTTACAGCATATTGGATGACTCATTCATATTCCATTCACCCAGCTCAATGTAACATCGATATGTTTAGGCTGCTACATAATACTCAAATGTCACCTATACCCATCATGAGGTTGCTACAACCTAGCCTATGAATGAATGAAAGTTGACAAAATAGGGTCACACAGATCTAGAGAAAAAAATTGAGGCGACACATGGACAGACAGTGACACATAAAATACCACCTTGCCTGCATCTACCTTATCTAGGGTGTAATCATTAGTCCAACAGTTGAAAACAAGAGTTTCTATTGGACAAATTCAGTTAAGTTTATCCTTGTTCCGTTTGTTTCCATTTAAGAAACGTTTTTCAACGGAGTCGGTGGAATGAATACACTCTTGATCACACACAAACACTGTTTACTTTCATAACAGCCACATACAAACAGCTCGTTGTATTCCTTCTCGCAACTATGAGCTCTCCTCCTCTCACCTTTTCCCTTCACTTGTGGACTTCAATGCGCAACACCACCTGTCTGTGACCAGGTGAAAAAACCTTTCCAAGCCAAACCATCATATCATAACCGCTACACACAGCCTTCATCATTGTCACCTTATTATAACATCATAGTCAACAGTACTAATAGAACTAACACRTTAGTAAACCTGCTACCATCATGCAATACAGTGTACAGTCAGTAAGCAGTTTAGTAGTTACTCCGGCGGGCCTCTGTGGCAATAAATTCGTAAAACCAAAAGCTTACTTTGACTTGGAAGAGTTCAAGTGTTGGATAGCCAGCTAGCTAACATAGCATCCCTCTGTTTGAGCCAGGTGTTTGAGTAGGCTAAACTAGCTAGCAGCATTAGCAAGCCAAGTAACTGAAAGTGAAAAAAATAAATAATGAAATACAGCTAGCTCTGAGTCAACTATTCACCACATTTTATGCACTGCAATGCTAGCTAGCTGTAGCTTATGCTTTCAGTACTAGATTCATTCTCTTGTCCTTTGATTGGGTGGACAACATGTCAGTTCATGCTGCAGAACTCTAATAGATCGKAGGACGTCCTCCGGAAGTTGTCATAATTACTGTGTAAGTCTATGGAAGGGGGTGAGAACCATGAGCCTCCTAGGTTTTGTATTGAAGTCAATGTACCCAGAGGAGGACGGAAGCTAGCTGTGCTCCGGCTACACTATGGTGCTACCCAACAGAGTGCTGCTGAGGCTATTGTAGACCTTCATTGCAAAACAGTGTGTTTAAATCAATTATTTGAGGGCATGTGAATATATTTAGTATAGTTTTATATAAAAAGGATAACTTTTTTAATTTCTCACAATTTTTATTTTTATGAAATTCACAGAGGAGGATGGTCTTCCTCCTCTGAGGAGCATCCAYTGGTACAATAGGTTAGTATGGGCTCCCAAGTGGCGCAGCGATCTAAGGCACTGCATCTCAGTGCTAGAGGCGTCACTACAGACCCTGGTTCGATTCTAGGCTGTATCACAACCAGGCCGTGATTGGGAGTCCCATAGGGCGGCGCACAATTGGCCCGGCGTTGTCCCGGTTTGGCCGGKGTAGGCCGTCCTTGTAAAATACGAATTTGTTCTTAACTGACTTGCCTAGGTAAATAAAGGTTAAATACAATAAAGTATGTAAATCTACTGTTAGGTATATAATTCTGCTCAATTAGTAAACTGGTTAKGCAAATAGAGATCACCATTTAACAACAAAAAATGTAAGACATTGTTTTTGAATGTTTCTAACGTTCATTTATCTAGCTAGCTCAACAACTAATTGCTCTCTCCATTTATTTATCTTTATAAATAATATATACGGCAATTCGGCTTTTAAGCTGTGTACCCTTTTAAGATAAAATGAACCAATAAACAATTCATATGTATGATTAAATTGTGGTTTGTGTCATGTGTTTTTGAAATGGCTAGCTGAGAGAACTCGACTCCATCATATATACGTCAGTTGTGTTGAGTGCCGGCGGAGTCTACCTCCGATTTACGTCATCGATTACGTCATCAGCCCAAACTGTATAAATGTCCATTCTTTAATCCCTACCCTTGTACCTGTGTTTGACCTGTGTAACTGTGTTATTTTTCTCTTGTGTGCTTTAATCCGTAGTTCAAAYGTTAATAAATGTCTAATAAATATAGTTAAAACTTATAAAAGGGCCATTATGTGGTTTAAAAAATCTTGGAATGTATCATTTCAAAGAAGAAACATTTTTATATTTGACATTCAATTAAATGCAAGAAGTCCCACCAAAATGTCTGGATTCCATGGATTTTCTTATTATACAATTGTTTACGTGTAAAATTTGACCTTTTATCAATTTTAACTACCGTTGCTACTGTATAGATGACCTCTGCTCCTCCTCCCCTCCAGACTCCCTGCAGTTCTCTGTCTCTGAAGAGGACGTTCCCCCTGAGCAGCAGCATTGTGAGCAGGAGTGGAGCCCCAGTCTGGGACAGGAAGACCCAGAGACCACACTGATTAAAGAGGAACAGGAGGAACTCAGGACCAGTGAGGAGGAAGAGCAGCTTCAAGGGCTCTTTGATACGAAATACTCCATATTCACTCCTTCCTGTTTGAAAAATGAATATGATCAGGAGGACCTACTTCCGTCCTTGACTCTTCCCCAAAACCAGACTGTGGATAACAGAGAGCGTGAATCTGAACCAGTGKATCCTAAACCTTTTGGCACTGTGACCCACCTAAGGGGYCTGGACATTCCCTGTGACCCTCCAGATAATCAGAACAATGCCTCAGCCATAAGCAGCAACCCAGTAGGACTTGACMGMAGTCTACCATTTGATCTCAACMCACCATTCGGGGAAAACTCTTCCAAACTCAGCACCACATCTAGAATAACTCACCACTGCCGTGACTGTGGTGAAACATTTGCACTGAAAGCTGACCTGCAGAGGCATGTGACTCTCCCCAAGAAGAGACCTTGCGAATGCAGCTTCTGCAAAAARCGCTACAACTCCACCTGTAAACTGAAGGCCCATGTCCGACTCTGTCAYGGTGAGAAACMCTGCACCTGCCCCTTTTGTGGCAAGACCTTCAAACAAAAAGGACATCTGTCCACTCACATGAGAATCCACACAGGAGAGAAACCATTTACCTGTGGTTACTGTGGGAAGAGCTTTATTCAGAAGGGGGACCTAAGGAGGCATATCCTGACTCACACAGGAAAGAAACCATTTAGCTGTGGTTACTGTGGTAAAGGCTTCATTCGCAARGAGCACCTAACTGCACATATACGGACTCACACTGGAGAGTAATCACATGGTCTGTGGTAAAAATGTTCATTCAGAAGGTAAACCTGCTGACGCATGTGAAAAACATCCACAAAGAAACAACAGAATGAAAACGCAAAGGAGAAAGAAAATTAGGACAAAGATCTGCTGTCAGAAGATGGGAATAAAAAGGCAGGATGTGAACAACACTCTTAGAAAAGCAAAGAAAGACAGTTAGGACAAAGATCTCCTGTCAGGAGATGGGAATGAAAAGGCAGGATGTGAACAACACTCTTAGAAAAGCAAAGCTACTCTGGATCATTCCTGCTGTGGGTTTCAGATAAATAGATACACGGTGGATTTACTTTAGTAAAATGTTTTGTGTAAATAAAGTTTGATGTCAATTAAAACATTTGATAATGAACAAACAGTAGTGCCTGTATTATGGGAATCTCACAGATCTGCTGTTCAAAGTCTTGATGTTTTCACGTCATTAGAAACCGCAATATCTGGTTATGTGTAGTAGGGTTGTTATGGTGACCGTATTACAGCCACACCAGCAGTCACGAGTCACGAAGGCAGTCAAATTCCACCTGACCGTTTAGTCACGGTAATTAGGCTTCTCCAAGCTCTGATGCTGCTGATGGTCATTAGTAGCCTACCAAACTTGCTAACTGCCTGGTACTCAGCATTGTCTATTGTCCCTCTAAATCACTCTGACATCAATGCAAATGTATTYTAAAATCGAATCAAACACTTCATGAGAGCCCATGTTGCGCAATATGTCAATAAGCTAAGCAATTCCGGGAGAAAACGGAGTGATTGCCTCTACTAAAAAGAGGAGGATCCCATCAGCTTTCCATAGGCTAGGCCTACTATATTTATTTTTAAGCTTTCCTAATATTAACCACATTGCTTATATTTMTAACAGGAGCATWGCCTACCTGGCTGGCATGAAAATAAACCCCWYGCTATTTAAAGRCATAGATGACATGTCATTTTTCCATCTGCCCCTGTTTCGATACAGGTGCATGTTAATGGTCCATTCTAAATCAAAACAAATGTCACACATATTACTTAGTATATGCAAAGACAAGATTAAATCAAGAATAGTCTGATGGGTGACAAAATTAGCCTATCACTTGTGAATTATATTTCACTTGTGAATGATGCCCAGCATAAGRAACAATGCCTTTCTTTTAYGACTTGTTCAATCATAGTCACACAACCTCATGTAGCCTAGCCCATAGGCCTATATGTTTTAATTAKGTTTGTATCACAACTAAAGTGGCCAAATAACAAATTAAAATTTAGCACAATCTACTTTACAAGTGGTGTAAAGCCTAACTGGCATACATAAGCAGCGCGTGAGTTTCAAGTTTGCGGAAGATMATTTTCACCATTAAAAATGCACCTTTATAATAAAAATATTACATGSATAATTGCATTTGCGGTCACTTTTGGTAATGKTGTTTTCCACTAATGGAACATTCACGCTTATAGCCTACTACCATGTGCGCATTGCAGCACTTATAATGTGAAGAAAWAGCCTAATAGTTTATTAAACATTTTAAGCTTAACGTTCTGATCTGTTGTGTCAGCCACATTGCATAAAAAAAGTTTTTTTGATGCTTGCATTAATTTGGAATCTATCGCATCCCACAACTGTCCCAGACTATGTTTGGAATATTTACTGAATAATAGTGAAAGACATCAAACTATGAATAACACATATGGAATCATATAGCAACCAAAAAAGTGTTAAACAAATCAAAATATATTTTATATATGAGATTCTTCAAATAGCCACCCTTTGCCTTGATGACAGTGTTGTGTCTTTGGCTATGCCAGATTAAGTGAAATGACATGCTATTCTATAAATCCTTTCTCCGTAATTAATATTACCTGATTGAGCTAATCATGTAAATGTAATTAACTAGAAAGTCAGGGCACCACGAAAGAGTGTTTATAGACCTGTTATCTTCCGAATAAACTCTGAATAAACTACATCAATAGCAGTCAATATTAATCGTCACCTTATTTCAGTCTCATCTGAACATCGTAGAATTCTTGGTTATCTTCACGAACCCTGGCTAACAAGTTGAATCAGAAATACAAAATTGGGTTTAATTATTTATTTACTAAATACCTAACTAATCACACAGAATTACATATACACAGAATGAATCATACCTGAT
>NW_019942601.1:862296-871496 GCF_002910315.2 Salvelinus sp. IW2-2015 | reverse complement strand
TCCCGTGCTCCGTGGACTAGGCTATGGGTCTATCTCAGAGTACTAGTGAAAAATGTATAAACTACGTACTAGGACTACTCCGGTTCAAACGGTGCTAATTAGAGTTGGAAATAAATGTAATACCTACAGAAAGCTAAGAACCCTCATCACTCCAGTAGGTTTCAAAACTTGGTTGGAAATGTTTGCCGCATATTTCAAAGCACAATAACTAGGCTGTGGCGGTCACAGATTTTGTCAGCCGGTGATTGTCAAGCAAATAACTGTTGGTCTCAGGGTAATTGACGGTTAACTAACATAAAAGTACAAATCAAAGCCTATAAACCATTTTAATAAATCCATGTAATATAGCCTACACCTTCACAATAAATCCATTATTTATTTTAGACAGGTCTAAAGAGGCATGATATGAAGAAAATGTCTGAGTTGTCCTTATGTTTAGATCCTGATCTGGCGATGCCAAATGGCTGTGGGCTACACTAGCTCATTGAGCAGACAAGATTTCCTTATAGTATGAAGATACAATTGAACAAAGCTGAATAAAATAGAAAGGATATTGTCTCCAAATGATTTGGGGGAGTGCGCACATGCGGCTATTCTGTGTTGAGTGGTTAACAAAGAAACAGGTACACCTACAATTGAAGTCAGAAGTTTACATACACCTTAGCCAAATACATTTAAACTCAGTTTTTCACAATTCCTGACATTTATTCCTAGTAAAAATTCCCTGTCTTAGGTCAATTAGGATCACCACTTTATTTTAAGAATGTGAAATGTCAGAATAATAGTAGAGAGAATTATTTATTCATCACATTCCCAGTGGGTCAGAAGTTTACATACACTCAATTAGTATTTGGTAGCATTGCCTTTAAATTGGTTAACATGGGTCAAACATTTCGGGTAGCCTTCCACAACAAGTTGGGTGAATTTTGGCCCATTCCTCCTGACAGAGCTGGTGTAACTAAGTCAGGTTTGTAGGCCTCCTTGCTCGCAAACGCTTTTTCAGTTCTCCCCACAAAGTTCTCACAAACTTTCTATAGGATTGATGTCAGGGCTTTATGATGGCCACTCCAATACCTTGACTTTCTTGTCCTAAGCCATTTGCCACAACTTTGGAAGTATGCTGGGGGTGGCAGCGTAGCCTAGTGGTTAGAGTGTTGGGCTAGTAACCGCAAGGTTGCAAGATCAAATCCCTGAGCTGACAAGGTACAAATATGTTGTTCTGTCCCTGAACAAGGCAGTTAACCCACTGTTCCTAGGTGTCATTGAAAATAAGAATTTGTTCTTAACTGACTTACTGAGTTAAATAAATCAATTGTCCATTTGGAAGACCCATTTGTGACCAAGCTCTTAACTTCCTGACTGATGTTGCTTCATTATATCCATGTAATTCTCCGCCTCATGATGTCATCATTTTGTGAAGTGCACCAGTCCCTCCTGCAGCAAAGCACCCCACAACATGATGCTGCCACCCCCGTGCTTCACGGTTGGGATGCTCTTCTTCGGCTTCGGCCCTTTTTCCTCAAACATAACGATGGTCATTACGGCCAAACAGTTCTATTTTTGTTTCATCAGACCAAGGGACATTTCTCCAAAAAGTACGATCTTTGTGCAGTTGCAAACCGTAGTCTGGCATTTTTATGGCGGTTTTGGAGCAGTAGCTTCTTCCTTGCTGAGCGGGCCTTTCAGGTTATGTCGACATAGGACACGTTTTACTGTGGATATAGATACTGTTGTACCTGTTTCCTCCAGCATCTTCACAAGGTCCTTTGCTGTTCTGGGATTGATATGCACTTTTAGCACCAAAGTACATTCAACTCTAGGAGACAGAACGCGTCTCCTTCCTGAGCGGTATGACGGCTGCGTGGTCCCATGGTGTTATACTTGCGTACTATTGTTTGAACAGATGAACGTGGTACCTTCAGGCGTTTGGAAATTGCTCCCAAGGATGAACCCAACTTGTGGAGATCTACAATTATTTTCTGAGATCTTGGCTGATTTCTTTTGATTATCCCATGATGTCAAGCAAAGAGGCACTGAGTTTGAAGGTAGGCCTTGAAATACATCCATAGGTACACCTCCAATTGACTCAAATTATTTCAATTAGCCTATCAGAAGCTTCTGAAGCCAAGACATTATTTTCTGAAATTTCCCAAGCTGTTTAAAGGCACAGTCAACTTTGTGTATGTAAACTTCTGACCCACTGAAATTGTGATACAGTGAGTTATAAGTGAAAAAATCTGTCTGTAAACAATTGTTGGCAAAATGACTTGTTCATGCACAAAGTAGATGTCCTAACCGACTTGCCAAAACTATAGTTCGTTAACAAGAAATTTGTGGAGGGGTTGAAAAACTAGTTTTAATGACTCCAACCTAAGTGTATGTAAACTTCCGACTTCAACTGTATATGCTTACTTTAGAGTTATTTATGTAACTTAGTTGTTCTACAAACATTGGGCTATGTTTAATACATTTTAAGGCTGCATGATGAGAGCTAATATGATTTGAAAAAAGATGCTTGAAAAGGCATGAGCTCTGCTTAGTTTTTTTGCACGGACTGCAAACACTACATCAGTCTCTCATTCACAATTGGACAAGCGTTTGATAATGCCTCAACTTCCATAGCGGCATCCCCTTTGTGTGGCCGTAACGCACCTAAAAAATCCATGCTTTTGCGGCTAGTGGCCGTTGTGCCCTTCTCCCTGAGTGCTACGCGCTCTGAATCACAGCTCACATGGCTTTCCGTCACGTGATCGGGTCTTTCTCACAGGCTACAAGTGAAGACAGACACATCGGGGACGCAACTGCGCGAGTCCTTTTCCAATTCCGAGGTGCATATTTGAAAATAATGGAAGAACTGTCCACAATTTACTTTTCGTCAGTCAACAAGATGAGTAGGCCTAAAGAACAGCAACATCACTAGCCTATGTTAACTACTATCCCATAGTACAAAAGTCGACCTATTCTATTCTGTGCGAGACCGTCTACAATGTAGAAAATAGTAAAAATAAAGAAAAACCCTGGAATGACTAGGTGTTGTAAAACCTTTGACCGGTAGTGTACAATGCATATGCTCTGGATTAATATATGCTAAATAAGGACAATTACTGATGCTTGTTTGAGTTTTGCGGACATGCTTCATAATTTGACAAATATGAMATTTTCAGACATTTTCAGACACTTGTATTCCTCTGGATAAAGACGTGCACAAACCGCAAGTTWAAAGCACTGTAACTGGTAGCCTAGCAACAAGAATCATATATTTTCTGTTGTGGAGTTCCAACTGTCATTTTGAAATATGGGCGCCACAAATGAGTGTGTAAACGGTGTGTGGTTGAACTGAGGACTGGAAAAAACAAATAAGTGAGAAGCTGTTCAGAAAATACCTCAAAGAAGTAAACGCTAAATTGAGTAGCTAATTTGAGATGTTTCATTTATGTTAGTAACTAGAATAAATAATTTGGCCAGCAGCCAGTAGGGCTAGCTAGCTAGCTAGGCTTGATATAGGGTAACTGGTCGCCTAGCTAGCTAACAAATAACTAAATTACCTTCCCTTCTGGGAAAAACATGTTAGTTAGTTTTCTCCTTATGAATGAGCGTCTGAGCATCCCCTATAAAGCCTCAAGGTGACAGCTAACGTTTTAAAATGTTTAGGCGTATTTTGTAGTACTGGTTAATATAATCTAGTTAGCGAACTAACTTAGCTAGCTAGCTAAGTAGTTTATTGGCTAGCTAGCTAGTTAGCTTGTTGTTCTAGCTTGTTCCAGTTAGTTTTCTCCCTATGAATGAGCATCTGCTAAGTGGTTAAAATGTCAAATGTACATTTTTACATACAGATCTCATATTATTTCAAATATCGATGTCGCAAATGTATTATTTGTATATCTCTTTATTAAAAATGTTATCTGTTACATTTGACTGTGTAAAATCTAACAACACTACTTATTTATCTGAGAGTGAGGCAGATATGTAGCATTTAGCAAAAAAAACATGATAGATTTTAAACAAATTCATGTCTGTCATTGAATAACCCCATTCCATAATATTACAAAGACATTTCAATAATTACACCAATCTCTTTACCAACATTTCTGAAAATGGATATATAGTGTTTTGGAATGAAACTCTTCGTATAATTAAAACTAAAAATGGATGTGTAGCTATCGCAGATTGCCCCTTTAAGCTTTCCGTTGGCTTGATCCATCCCATAATATGATCCATGCCATAATATGATCCATCCCATAATATGATACATCCCATAATATGATCCATGCCATAATATGATCCATGCCATAATATGGTTAGTAAATCTCCTGTATATTAACATGGCTTTGATAGTCACGACTCACACTACATGGAACTCTAGTTCAGTGCTAACTGTTGGTATCAGTGATCATTGTGAAGTAGAACAGCACCTCTCCTTGTGCCCATAGTCTGGAGCAGAAACAGGCCAGTAGATGTCACCATTATTGCAACACAGCTCTGTAATACACAACGCCACTGCCACAGTGAGAACAGAATGCCACAGTGAGAACAGAATGCCACAGTGAGAACAGAATGCCACAGTGAGAACAGAATGCCACAGTGAGAACAGAATTTATACCCAAGGACGTTGCCTCTATATAGCAATGACGTTGCCTCTATATAGCCAATGACGTTGCCTCTATGTAGCATGACGTTCCTCTATATAGCAATGACGTTGCCTCTATGTTAGCCAATGACGTTGCCTCTATGTAGCCAATGCGTTGCCTCATTATACCCAATGACGTTGCCTCTATATAGCCATGACGTTGCCTCTATATAGCCAATGACTTGCCTTATAAGCCAATGACGTTGCCTCTATGTAGCCAATGACGTTGCTCTATGTAGCCATGACGTTGGCCTCTATTAGCCAATGACGTTGCCTCTATATAGCCCAATGACGTTGCTCTATATAGCCAATGACGTTGCCTCTATATAGCCATGAAGTTGCCTCTATATAGCCAATGACGTTGCCTCTATATAGCCAATGACGTTGCCTCTATAGTAGCAATGACGTTGCCTCTATGTAGCCAATGACGTGCCTCTATGTAGCCAATGACGTTGCCTCTATATATAGCCAATGACGTTGCTCTATAGCCATGACGTTGCCTTCTATATAGCCAATGACGTTGCCTCTATATAGCCAATGACGTTGCCTCTATATAGCCAATGACGTTGCCTCTATATAGCCAATGACGTTGCCTCTATATAGCCAATGACGTTGCCTCTATATAGTCCAATGACGTTGCCTCTATATAGCCAATGACGTTCCTCTATATAGCCAATGACGTTGCCTCTATATAGCCAATGACGTTGCCTATATAGCCAATGACGTTGCTCTATATACCCAATGATGTTGCCTCATTATATCCATGATGTTGCCTCATTATACCCAATGATGTTGCCTCATTATACCCAATGATGTTGCCTCTATATACCCAAGGATGTTGCCTCTATATACCCAATGACGTTGCCTCTATATAGCCAATGACGTTGCCTCTATATAGCCAATGACGTTGCCTCTATATACCCAATGACGTTGCCTCTATATAGCCAATGAAGTTGCCTCTATATAGCCATGATGTTGCCTCTATATAGCCATTGATGTTGCCTCATTATATCCAATGATGTTGCCTCATTATACCCAATGATGTTGCCTCATTATACCAATGATGTTGCCTCTATATACCCAATGATGTTGCCTCTATATACCAGGATGTTGCCTCTATATACCCAATGACGTTGCCTCTATATAGCCAATGACGTTGCCTCTATGTAGCCAATGACGTTGCTCATTATACCCAATGACGTTGCCTCTATATAGCCAATGACGTTGCCTCTATATAGCCAATGACGTTGCCTCTATATAGCCAATGACGTTGCCTCTATGTAGCCAATGACGTTGCTCTATGTAGCCAATGACGTTGCCTCTATGTAGCCAATGACGTTGCCTCTATGTAGCAATGACTTGCTCTATGTACCATGACGTTGCCTCTATGTAGCCAATGACGTTGCCTCTATTAGCAATGACGTTGCCTCTATAATAGCCAATGACGTGCCTCTATATAGCCAATGAGTTGCCTCTATATAGCCAATGACGTTGCCTCTATATAGCCAATGATGTTGCCTCTTATATACCAATGATGTTTGCCTCATATAGATCCAATGATGTTGCTCATTATACCCAATGATGTTGCCTCATTATACCAATGATGTTGCCTCATTATACCCAATGATGTTCCTCTATATATCCAAGGATGTTGCCTCTATATACCAATGACGTTGCCTCTATATACCAATGATGTTGCCTCTATATACCCAATGATGTTGCCTCTATATATCCAATGATGTTGCCTCTATATACCAATGATGTTGCCTCATTATACCAATGATGTTGCCTCTATATAGCCAATGACGTTGCCTCTATATAGCCAATGACGTTGCCTCTATATAGCCAATGACGTTGTCTCTATATAGCAATGACGTTGCCTCTATATAGCCAATGACGTTGCCTCTATATAGCCAATGATGTAGCCTCTATATAGACCTATTGGTGTGTCCCGTGCTCCGTGGACTAGGCTATGGGTCTATCTCAGAGTACTAGTGAAAAATGTATAAACTACGTACTAGGACTACTCCGGTTCAAACGGTGCTAATTAGAGTTGGGAAATAAATGTAATACCTACAGAAAGCTAAGACCCTCATCACTCCAGTAGGTTTAAAACTTGGTTGGAAATGTTTGCCGCATATTTCAAAGCACATAACTAGGGCTGTGGCGGTCACGAAATTTTGTCAGCCGGTGATTGTCAAGCAAATAACTGTTGTCTCAGGGTAATTGACGGTTAACTAATAAAAGTACAAATCAAAGCCTATAAACCATTTTAATAAATCCTGTAATATAGCCTACACCTTCACAATAAATCCTTATTTATTTTAGACAGGTCTAAAGAGGCATGATATGAAGAAAAATGTCTGAGTTTGTCCTTATGTTAGATCCTGATCTGGCGATGCCAAATGGCTGTGGGCTACACTAGCTCATTGAGCAGACAAGATTTCCTTATAGTATGAAGAATACAATTGAACAAAGCTGAATAAAATAGAAAGGATATTGTCTCCAAATGATTTGGGGGAGTGCGCACATGTGGCTATTCTGTGTTGAGTGGTTAACAAAGAAATAGGTACACCTACAATTGAAGTCAGAAGTTTACATACACCTTAGCCAAATACATTTAAACTCAGTTTTTACAATTCCTGACATTTATTCTAGTAAAAATTCCCTGTCTTAGGTCAATTAGGATCACCACTTTTATTTTAAGAATGTTGAAATGTCAGAATAATAGTAGAGAGAATGTTATTTCATCACATTCCCAGTGGGTCAGAAGTTTACATACACTCAATTAGTATTTGGTAGCATTGCCTTTAAATTGCTTAACATGGGTCAAACATTTGGGTAGCCTTCCACAAAAAGTTGGGTGATTTTGGCCCATTCTCCTGACAGAGCTGGTGTAACTAAGTCAGGTTTGTAGGCCTCCTTGCTCGCAAACGCTTTTTTCAGTTCTCCCCACAAAGTTCTCACAAACTTTCTATAGGATTGATGTCAGGGCTTTATGATGGCACTCCAATACCTTGACTTTTTTGTCCTTAAGCCATTTTGCCACAACTTTGGAAGTATGCTTGGGGTGGCAGCGTAACCTAGTGGTTAGAGTGTTGGGCTAGTAACCGCAAGGTTGCAAGATCAAATCCCTGAGCTGACAAGGACAAATCTGTTGTTTCTGTCCCTGAACAAGGCAGTTAACCCACTGTTCCTAGGTGTCATTGAAAATAAGAATTTGTTCTTAACTGACTTACCGAGTTAATAAAGGTAAAATAAATCAATTGTCCATTTGGAAGCCCCATTTGTGACCAAGCTCTAACTTCTGACTGATGTTGCTTCATTATATCCATGTAATTCTCCTGCTCATGATGTCATCTATTTTGTGAAGTGCACCAGCCCCTCCTGCAGCAAAGCACCCCACAACATGATGCTGCCACCCCGTGCTGCACAGTTGGGATGGTGTTTTTCGGCTTCGGCCCTTTTTTCCTCAAACATCAGATGGTCATTATGGCAAACAGTTATATTTTTGTTTCATCAGACCAGAGGACATTTCTCCAAAAAGTACGATCTTTGTGCAGTTGCAAACCGTAGTCTGGCATTTTTTATGGCGGTTTTGGAGCAGTAGCTTCTTCCTTGCTGAGCGGCCTTTCAGGTTATGTCGACATAGGCACGTTTTACTGTGGATATAGATACTGTTGTACCTGTCCTCCAGCATCTTCACAAGGTCCTTTGCTGTTCTGGATTGATATGCACTTTTTAGCACATAGTACATTCAACTCTAGGAGACAGAACGCGTCTCCTTCCTGAGCGGTAATGACGGCTGCGTGGTCCATGGTGTTTATACTTGCGTACTATTGTTTGTACAGATGAACGTGGTACCTTCAGGCGTTCGGAAATTGCTCCCAAGGATGAACCCAACTTGTGGAGATCTACAATTCTTTCTGAGGTCTTGGCTGATTTCTTTTGATTATCCCATGAGTTTGAAGGTAGGCCTTGAAATACATCCATAGGTACACCTCCAATTGACTCAAATTATGTCAATTAGCCTATAGAAGCTTCTAAAGCCAAGCCATAATTTTCTGAAATTTCAAGCTGTTTAAAGGCACAGTCAACTTTGTATATGTAAACTTCTGACCCACTGAAATTGTGATACAGTGAGTTTAAGTGAAAAAATCTGTCTGTAAACAATTGTTGGCAAAATGACTTGTGTCATGCACAAAGTAGATGTCCTAACCGACTTGCCAAAACTATAGTTCGTTAACAAGAAATTTGTGGAGGGTTTGAAAAACTAGTTTTAATGACTCCAACCTAAGTGTATGTAAACTTCCGACTTCAACTGTATATGCTTACTTTAGAGTTATTTATGTAACTTTAGTTGTTCTACAAACATTGGCTATGTTTAATACATTTTAAGGCTGCATGATGAGACTAATGATGATTTGAAAAAAGTTGCTTGAAAAGGCAAGAGCTCTGCTTGGTTTTTTGCCAGACTGCAAACACATCAGTCTCTCATTCACAATTGGACAAGCGTTTGATAATGCCTCAACTTCCATAGCGGCATCCCCTTTGTGTGGCCGTAACGCACCCT
>NW_019942601.1:851959-862271 GCF_002910315.2 Salvelinus sp. IW2-2015 | reverse complement strand
TTCTCCTTCTCTTCCTCACTCTCTCCTTCTCTCCCACATTTTCTCCTTCTCTCCCACACTCTTCCTTCTCTCCCCACTCTCTCCTTCTCTCCTCACTCTCTCCTCTCTCCTCACTCTCCCACACTCTTCTCCTTCTCTCCACACTCTCTCCTTCTCTCCTCACTCTCTCCTTCTCTTCCTCCACTCTCTCCTTCTCTCCCACATTTTCTCCTCTTCCCACACTCTTCCTTCTCTCCCACACTCTCTCCTTCTCTCCTCACTCTCTCCTTCTCTCCTCACTCTCCTTCCTCCTCACTTCTCCTTCTCTCCACACTCTCTCCTTCTCTCTTCTCTCCCACACTCTCTCCTTCTCTCCCTCACAACTCTTTCTCTCTGGTATCTTACTCTTGATGATACATACCACTGATACTGTCTTGTGCCTCTATCCCACTACTCCTTCTCTCTTCTCTTTCGTTCCTTCTCTCCACTCTCTCTCTCTCACCTCCTCTCTGAATATAATCATGTTTTGTTAGAAAGTAAACATGATAATTCCTGCATAAGAGAAACTATTCTAGATTTGAATACCTCTCTACGAGAAATATTATACGCTGGCATTCACCCATCCCCACCTAGGAAATACATCAACCTACATTTTGCTTTACCTGGTGGAATTTTGATAACAGAAACATATTGACAGCCACAAAGATGACATGTGGCGACAGTAGCCTAGTGGTTAGGGTGTTGGGCCTGTAACTGAAAGGTTGCTGGATTGAATCCCTAGCTGACAAGCAGTTAACCCACTGTTCCTGTAGGCGTCATTGTAAGTAAGAATTTGTTCTTAACTGACTTGACTAGTTAATAAAGGTTACCTTTTTTTTTTTATTCACAGCGTGTGCAAAACTGTCCTGATTGTTTTTATCAATTTAATTGAACTTTTATTTTATCACGATAATAAAAGAACAGTGTCTGTTAAATTATGGTGAACCAAAATCAATCTCTCAAGCCCTGTCGTTGTGACATTCTGCTTCTCACTGTGGCATTCTGCTTCTCCCTGTGGCATTATGTTCTCACTGTGGCATTCTGTTCTCACTGTGGCATCTGCTTCTCACTGTGGCATTCTGCTTCTCCTGTGGTATTCTGCTTCTCCCTGTGGTATTCTGCTTCTCCCTGTGGCATTCTGCTTCTCGCTGTGGCATTCTGCTCTCGCTGTGGCATTCTGTTCTCACTGTGGCATTCTTTTCTCACTGTGCATTCTTTCTTCACTGTGGCATTCTGTCTTCTCGCTGTGGCATTCTTCCACTGTGGCATTCTGTTCTCACTGTGGCATTCTGTTCTCACTATGCATTCTGTTCTCACTGTGGCATTCTGTTCTCACTGTGGCATTCTGTTTCTTTCTCCCTGTGCATTCTGTTCTCCCTGTGGCATTCTGTTCTCCCTGTGGCATTCTGTTCTCCCTGTGGTATCTCTGTTTCTCACGTGTGGCATTCTGTTGTCCCTGTGGCATTCTGTTTCTTGCTGTGGCATTCCTGTTCTCCTGTGGCATTCTAGTTCTCCCTGTGGCATATATAGAGGCAACGTCATTGGCTATATAGAGGCAACGTCATTGGGTATAATGAGGCAACGTCATTGGCTACATAGAGGCAACGTCATTGGCTACATAGAGGCAACGTCATTGGCTATATAGAGGCAACGTCATTGGGTATATAGAGGCAACATCATTGGGTATATAGAGGCAACGTCATTGGGTATAATGAGGCAACATCATTGGGTAGTATGCTGCAAAGTTTTTAAAGACATTACATTTACTGTTAGATTAATTCATTACACTCCTAACTAGCAGTACAAAGCAATCTAGCTCATGGATTTTGAGTTTCCACTTGGTGATTAGCCTCAAGTGGTTGAGCCTATGTAATATGTGTACACAAAAATAGGTACGCAAATTCCTCTCTATTGAACTAAATAAATATGCAAATCTGGAGCCCTATTTTGACAATAGCCTAATTGCACCAAACATTCATTCCTAACACTGGATTATGTTACACATCAAAATATCTTTACCTTCCATTCCTGTTTGGACATGTTAAATGAAACAACATATTTCTTGAATCCTACCGTCTCAATAACTGTTTATAATTTTTTTTTATATTGCCTACCATTCTACAACAGTTGGCGCAGAACTGCTGAAAATTCATTTTAAATGACTGATTCTAGCTCTGAAAGATTCCAAAAAGAGGCCAATTATTTCCGGTCCGGTACCGTCGCTCTGAGAGATTCAGCGGGCTACTGGCATTACACACCTGGCTAAAAGACTACTGTAGCTCTGTTGGTATTACTTTTATATTATATATTTTTGGAAACAGAAGATGCTCTATGGGAATGACGGAGTCCATCCAAATCTTGGCTCCTGGACTGTGTACCCGCATTTCAAGGCTGCGTTGAGACAATGACTTATCAGTGACCCAAGTCCTGCTCAGATAATCCCTACCATTGTGTTGTTGAGCTGTCGTAGTGCTGCTGCAAATGTACATTGTTCCAGGGGCATTGGCAGTCATAACGTAAGTAACCTAATTTATGTCCCTCTAACTCCCCTAAATGCATATGTCAATCCTATAGCTATTGTATGCAGTAATCATGAACCTGAGTTATACTGTTAGCACTGATGTGGTTTGCCCTAATAGGAATTCCACTGTGTGCAGCTCACCTGCACTATCAGCTCAAACATAAATAACATTGTCATGTCTACCTCTGATAAGCGTCCCAGTAGAGCAATAAAAACAATAAAGAAACCCAGAAAAGTGCTAAAAATAGCCCACATTAACATATGTAGACTAAGAAACAAGGTTCATGAAATTGATAACTTGCTAGTAACAGATATGTACTGACTATCTCTGAAACTCACTTAGATAATATCTTTGATGATACAGTGGTAGCAATACATGGTTTCAACATCTTCAGAAGAGACAGGAATGCCAATGGTGGAGGTGTTGCTGTTTATGTTCAGAGTCATATTCCTGTAAAGCTTAGCTGTTGAAGTAATATGGCTTCAGTTTCACCTGCCTCACCTAAAGCCCATTTTTGTGGTAAGCTGCTATAGACCACCAAGTGCTAACAGTCAGTATCTGGATAATATGTGTGACATGCTTGATAATGTATGTGATATCAATAGAGAGGTATATTTTGCTCTAAATCTGCTCTGAAGCAGCATCCAAATCCATAGGATGTAGTGATCACAATATAGTTGCCATATCTAGGAAAACCAAAGTTCAAAAGGCTGGGCCTAATGTAGTGTATAAGAGGTCATATAATACGTTTTGTCGGGATTCCTATGTAGGAAATGTAAAGAATATTTGCTGGTCTGTGGTGTGTAATAAGGAGCAACCTGCACTTGACAGATGTATTAAATGTTTTATTCCAGTTACTAATAAGCTATTACAAAATTAAGATAATTACTGTTAAAACGATGAAATCCCTGTGTTTTCGATGATGAATTGAACATTTTTATGGTTGAGAGGGATGAGGCAAAAGGAATGGCAAATAAGTCTGGCTTCACAGCCGATTGGCAAACATACTGCAAATTGAGAAATCATGTGACTAAACTGAACAAAAAGAAGAAGAAACTTGACTATGAAACAAAGATAAATGATATGAAGAATGAGAGTAAAAAGCTTTGCGGCACCTTAAATTAAATTTTGGGCAAAAAGGCAAACTCAGCTCTATCATTTATTGAATCAGATGGCTCATTCATCCCAAAACCCACTGATATTGCCAACTACTTTAATGTTTTCATTGGCAAGATTAGCAAATTTAGGCATGACATGCCAACAACAAATTCTGAACCTATACATCCATGCATAACTGACCAAATTATGAAAGACAAGCATTGCAATTTAGAATTTTGTAAAGTGAGTGTGGAACAGGTGAAAAAATGATTGTTGTCTATCAACAATGACAAGCCACCTGGATTTGACAACTTAGATGAATGATAGTGAACTATATTGCCACTCCTATTGGCCATCTCTTCTATCTAAGCCTACAGGAACGTGTGTTCCCCCAGGCCCGGAGGGAAGAAAACGTTATTCCGCTACCCAAGAATAGCACGTACCCTTTACTGGCTCAAACAGCCAAGCAATCAGCCAATCAGCTTGTTACCAACCCTTAGTAAACTGTTGGGGAAAGTTTGACCAGATACAATGCTATTTCACAGTAAGCAAATTAACCACAGATTCTCAGCAGGCTCATAAGGAAGGGCATTCAACATGTACAGTGCCTTTGGAAATTATTCAGACCCCTTGACTTTTTCCACATTTTGTTACATTACAGCCTTATTCTAAAATTTATTAAATTGTGGGTTTTTTTCATCATCAATCTACACACAATACCCCATAATGACAAGATGTTCGATCGGGTTCAAGTCTGGGCTCTGGCTGGCCACTCAAGGACATTGAGTCTTGTCCTGAAGCCAGTCGTGCGTTGTCTTGGCTGTGTGCTTAGGGTTGTTGTCCTGTTGGAAGGTGAACCTTCGCCCCAGTCTGAGGTCCTGAGCGCTCTGGAGCAGGTTTTCATGAAGGATCTCTCTGTACTTTGCTCTGTTCATTTTTGCCTCGATCCTGACTAGTCTCCCAGTCTCTTCCGCTGAAAAACATCCCCACAACATGATGCTGCCACCACTAGGGCTGTGGCGGTCACGAAATTTCGTCAGTCGGTAATTGACCGTTAATTAACATAAAAGTACAAATCAAAGCCTACAAACCATTTTAAAAAGTCTAATAAATCCATGTAATATAGCTGGATTTGGACAATACTTGTAGGAAAGCAAAGCAATTCTGGATCATTCATGTTCTGGGTTTCAGATAAATAGATGTGTGATTAATTTTTTTCTCCCCCTTTTCCGTCACAAAGTATAATGGATTTATACTATATTCCAGTTGGGGGCGGTATTGCAACATATTAGATGCCAACCGCCGTTAAACCCCACCGAAGAAGAAAAATAATAATGCAGAAGTGAAACTCCTTGCGGGTTTCTTTTGTTTGTGACCGGCATTCTGTCTTCGTGGACGAAGGCAGTGCCTAAAGGAATATCCAACGCTCATTCGACTGAAATATGCCTAAACTGCAGTCATTGCGTGATATTTTAAATTAGCATTTAAGGGTGGCTGCTGTGGAGAATTTAGGAGCCGTTGAGAAAATGGTAGCAGAGTACAAGGTCGGAGGAGAATGTTCTCGACTTTCTACAGCTGCCGCAGCATATTGTCTGGCTATGGTTAAAGTCGAACTAACAGCGTTTTAAGTGCTTTGCAGATATGAAACAGACAATCATATCAGTCAATATCAAATCTCCAGTTTATGCTCTAAATCCAACTTCATAGAAGGTTTTAAAAATAGGTTATATTTGACTCAATATTCTATTCTGTTGTCAGAATAGATGGATTCAGTTCAATGCATGATTCATATAATTCACCACTATAATTCACCAATTTCTTGGTAGTCCCAAAAATATTGGGACCTTTGAATGTTAAAGATGCAATATACATATTCTATTTTATTTGTCACATCCCTGGTCTGAACMTCTTGACTAGGTTAAGGTCGSTACATTACCCCCTTCCATCTATAACAAGCTCCTCTTGTGTACACGCGTCTCTGATGGCCTCACGGGCACCATCACWCTTCTGAGGCAATGTAGCGAATTCAGAGAGTAGCCTCGACCTGGTCTCGAACCAAGGTCCAGTCCTACTGTCAAGCTAATACCTTAACYGTTACACCAAGAGGTGTTGCTAGGTGTTGGGTTAAGGTTGCTAGGTGTTGGGTTAAGGTTGCTAGGTGTTGGGTTAACTTCTCTGGGATAGGTGGGACGGTAGCGTCCCACTTGGCCAAAATCCAGAAAAAATGTAGCGCACCAAATTCAAATATATTACTATAAAAATCAATCTTTCATGAAATCACACATGAAAGACACCAAATTAAAGCTACAGATGTTGTGAATCCAGCCAACATGTCTGATTTCAAAAATGATTTACGGGGAAAGCACACCAAACAATTATGTTAGCTCAGTACATAGCCACAGAAAAACACAGCCATTTTCCCAGCAAAAGATAGTACTCACAAAAAGCAGAAATAAAGATAAGATTAATCACTAACCTTTGATGATCTTCATCAGATGACACTCATAGGACATCATGTTACACAATACATTTATGTTTTGTTCGATAATGTGCATATTTATATCCACAAATCTCGGTTTACATTGSCGCCATGTTCAGAAATRCCTCCAAAATATCCGTAGTAATTGYATAGAGCCACGTCAAATAACAGAAATACTCATCATAAACTTTGATGAAAGATACATGTTTTACACAGAATTAAAGATACACTTGTTCTTAATGCAATCGCATTAACCAGTTAGGCCAGTTGAGATCAAGTTCTCATTTACAACTGCGACCTGGCCAAGATAAAGCAAAGCAGTGCGACAAAAACAACAACACAGAGTTACACATAAACAAACGTACAGTCAATAACACAACAAGCATTTCTCCAAGAGTGTTTGCCATCAATTCTGACCCAATTCTACTCATTCATGAAATCTTACATTTGATCTTGTATAGAGCAATGCTGTACAGTTGACCYCTGATGAAGAATTGATTATCTCAGATCATTCTATGCTTATGATAACCAGTGTTTGTGTACATGTAGTTACAGTGGCATGTATTCATGGKTGCCAAGGGCAGCCAGGCTTCCCCCCAAAATTGACAGAGAAAAAAATACATACAATACATACAAAATATTGTTTTTCTTTCGTCTCTCTGTGTTTAATACATTTCCTTCGATTTGCAAGCGGCTTAATGTGTCTCACCGGAGAAATCATCCTAGTAAACAAAACAGCGTCCCTCTGTCTCAGTACGTGAAGCGTATCTATCTGATGCTGTCTGGTCAGAAAGAGTATGACATTGTTGCCTCCCGTAGCAATGAATGCAAGGGAAGCCAGCAAGCATTTGGCCTCCCTTCTTAAAAATAACAGCTAATCGGCGATGAGCTAAACTGAGTGAGCTCAGCTCTGAATGGTCCTGGMGCACCAAAAAAAGTGTTTAGGCAAGCCAGTTTGGATTTGGCTTCAGACCAATCACATCACAAGCCAAACGTCATTATTGACAGAAAAAAACTTGAATTGTTGCATCTCCTTGTGTTGTCGTCCTCTATTGGCTAGCTAAATTTGTTCCTTTCCTAAATTAGCCATTGATGGAGGTAGGGATTTGGACTTGTTGTTTAACTCTCATTATTTGTTCTGGCCAATGATTATAACGGCGATTCTGATCCAACCATAAATGTATACATTGTGCCCCTGGGCTGAGAGGATGGAAGTTCAACATATAGCTAGATGTAGTGTGCTAATGTTAACTAGCTGGCCTGGTGCATTGTTGCCCTTGAAAGGAAGTTAGGCTAGCATTTTAGTAAGGTAGCCTAAGACAACAAAACCTAAAAGTGTGTACTGCATGACAGAGTGTTAAGAGCATTAGTCAACATGAAAGAGGAGGATGGTATTGGCTTTTCTCTGCAAGTAGGGTGAGTCAACATGTTTTTTCTACTTGCACGCACACACACAGAAATCAATATCATGGACAGCCACATCACATTTAGCTTACGTTGATTGGACTAAATCGTTTTTGTTTTCTTTTAGTTGTCACTGTAAGTGTAGTTGAAATGGTGCTGGAATAGTGCTGTTTTCTTTGTAACTTGCAGTAACACTGTGGTTCTAAATCAATAGTTGTTTAGTGGCCCGAAAATGTCTGAAACATTAACTTGCTTGACCATGCTGAAGGTCAGGTAACTGTTTGTAACATGCAATATTCTTTGAGGACTTCACCAAACAGAGGTTGCTCTTCGTTTTTTTATGAAGCATAGGTGTGGTTGAATTTATTCTGCCACTGTGTCTTACATTTACATTACATTTAAGTCATTTAGCAGACGCTCTTATCCAGAGCGACTTATGTCTTGGCCTTTATTTAGACCTATATATCACGGTCGCAACGCGTATGAACTAAAAGGTTATAGAGCAAACAACTCAATTATCACCACACATAGATTGTAATATGGCTTCTTTTTTTTCCTGGATTGGCTTCCCATGTGATTTTACCCACGCACCGCTACTGTGTAGTTMTCGTTTTCCTTTACTACTGGTCTGTAAACTGCTTTGCACAGTATTCAACTCCCATCTAGCTGGYGGCGCTGTTGTGTTTTTCTGGGCTCGCCAGCCACTAGAACAAACGATGTTGTAAGATTCCTTGACTAGAACACGGAAGTAAGATTAGAAACGAGTTTGTTTTGGCAATAATTTAGTGGAGTAAAAATAAGACATACTGACTGAACTGAATAGACGACCCAACTCTCATTCGACTGAAATGTCTAAACTACAGTTGTTGCGTTTGTTTTTAAATGAGCGCTTAACGGCGGCTGCTGTGGAGATTTTCGGGGCAGTTGAGAAAACGGTAGAGGAGTACCAGGAGGAGAATGATCGGCTACGGAGACTGCTGCGGAATCGAATCACACCGGAGATAAAACTATGTAGAATAGGTTAGTATGTAGATCTACTGATAGCTAGCTGTAGTTGAAGGCCTGGTTTTGCAATAGCGATGGAATTTAAGCTTACGAGTGTTTTTAAGATGCATCGTTCCTATAAGGTTTCTACTAGTTACCACAGCCACAAAGTCAAAATTGGCTATATCGTAAAAATTCATGAAAACCAACATWWAATTTTTGGTCTTCATTTAAKGTTAGGCATAAGGTTAGCACTGTGGTTAAGGTTAGGTTTAAAATAACGTTTTAAGAAGAGAAATKGAAGAAATGGGCGGGGTTTATGACTTTSTGGATGTGGTAACTTGTGACAACCTTCCTAAAACGGCCGAAGATGTCACATACGTTTCCAAAAACACCARGYAGAGAGAACATTCACTAGTGCGTCGTTGGAGTGCGTGTCGATAGGACTACATATAAGATCGAAAGAAAGTCAGCCCTGCTCTCAGATCWKCTTTCTCTATTCAAATCTTACTTTAATATTGAATTGTTTCACAATACTGACGACGGATCAGATCAGCTCCTAGAGAGATATTACCGCCTAGGGCAGAGTGGGGTAAATGGAGCGCCCTTGTTTACAGGTTTCATGAAGCTTGTCTCTAAACCGAAGTTGATAAATGGAAGATTATATATTACATCAGTTAGGGTCTCTATGGGTTTCAATATGAGGTCTTAAACCTGGCATGAAAGTGGACCCTTGTAGCTGTGTGGGCTAATATAAAGGGGGTTCGATTAATCTGGCCCGGGGTATCCCCGGGCTATGGCCTGTCACGTCATCGTGCGAAAGCGGGGAGGGAAGAGTGACCTCAAATTCGAACAGTAATCTGCACCATTGTGACATCTTGTCAACGAGGCAGCATGGTAGGGTACTAGGGTGTAACTAGACCCCCTAAGAACAAGGGGGGGGGGGGGATAGTATGTGGATGAAGGTCACGCTTAGGTGAATAAACTATTAAGGGAAATAAATGGCTACGGTTACAGTTGACACTTTTTTTAGTTACACCCCCCCTCAAATGAGTGGTGCTTTACAAAAAATAAGAAATATCACATTTACATGGTCACAAATAAAGCTATCCCCAGTCAAATTGGAGCACAACTCATGRGCCCACCTCCTGCACTGCTCACACCTAATCCAGTCCCCACCTGTGACTGAAAACGGGGAGAGGTGCCAATTGAAAAGCTCTCTCTTAAAAACATAGCTAGCTAGTGGAAACATTTCAACTGCAATTAAGTTACATTATCTTTTTACTGTATTTTACCTCAGACGATCTGGTAGTAAGTTTGCTAGCTAACTATCTGGCTAGCATTTACTGCTAGTGAAGTTGCTAGCTAGCAAGTTAGCATACACTGGTCATTGTCTAGATGACAGGTAGAAACACATTCATAACCATAAAGGGCTAACTGGTCCCTGGGGAGGGGGGAGGGGGTTGCCGGGGGGGGGTTGCCTCAAACACACTCATCCAACATATTACTACTTTACTCAAAAATGATCTAACATTTTCTCTCTAAACAAGTGGATTATTTATCTTAAGGGTTTCCTACTTGTATATTTAAAAAAACAATTATAGATCAAACTTCATTGGAATATGTCTACAACTTTTTCAAAATGTCAAAAAAACTAGGTCAATTTACCACAAAATTGTTTTGTTAAAATATCTCCAAATGCTGTGATTACACAGAGGAATTTTTGGGGAACTAGGCCTAATCAATCAACAACAGAAATCTGGAAGAAGCCTTAGACTCTATTCCCGACCTTCCACTGTAGGCTTAC
>NW_019942601.1:825574-846521 GCF_002910315.2 Salvelinus sp. IW2-2015 | reverse complement strand
GAACACTTAAACAACACAATGTAACTCCAAGTCAATCACACTTCTGTGAAATCAAACTGTCCACTTAGGAAGCAACACTGATTGACAATAAATTTCACATGCTGTTGTGCAAATGGAATAGACAAAAGGTGGAAATTATAGGCAATTAGCAAGACACCCCCAATAAAGGAGTGATTCTGCAGGTGGTGACCACAGACCACTTCTCAGTTCCTATGCTTCCTGGCTGATGTTTTGGTCACTTTTTGAATGCTGGCGGTGCCTCATCTAGTGGTAGCATGAGACGGAGTCTACAACCCACACAAGTGGCTCAGGTAGTGCAGCTCATCCAGGATGGCACATCAATGCGAGCTGTGGCAAGAAGGTTTGCTGCACATTTGTGGCCTGCTGAGGTCATTTTGCAGGGCTCTGCAGTGCTCCTCCTTGCACAAAGGCGGAGGTAGCGGTCCTGCTGCTGCTGGTTGTTGCCCTCCTACGGCCTCCTCCACGTCTCCTGATGTACTGGTCTGTCTCCTGGTAGCCCTCCATGCTCTGGATACTACGCTGACGACACAGCAAACCTTCTTGCCACAGCTCGCATTGATGTGCCATCCTGGATGAGCTGCACTACCTGAGCCACTTGTGTGGGTTGTAGACTCCGTCTCATGCTACCACTAGAGATGAAAGCACCGCCAGCATTCAAAATGACCAAAACATCAGCCAGGAAGCATAGGAACTGAGAAGTGGTCTGTGGTCACCACCTGCAGAATCACTCCTTTATGGGGGTGTCTTGCTAATTGCCTATAATTTCCACCTTTTGTCTATTCCATTTGCACAACAGCATGTGAAATTTATTGTCATCAGTGTTGCTTCCTAAGTGGACAGTCCTTTATTTTTTTGAGCAGTGTATATAGTGAAAACAATAGTGGTCCTAAAACGGAACCTTGAGGAACACTGAAATTTACAGTTGATTTGTCAGAGGACAAACCATCCACAGAGACAAACTGATATCTTTCCGACAGATAAGATCTAACCAGGCCAGAACTTGTCCGTGTAGACCAATTTGGGTTTCCAATCTCTCCAAAAGAATGTCCATACTGTCTCTACACACCACCATATGCATACTGTATATAGTTACACTGAGTCTACAAAACATTAGGAACACCTTGCAATATTGAGTTGTACCCCCCCCCTGCCTTCAGAACAGTCTCAATTCGTCAGGACATGGGCTCTACAAAGTGTCTAAAGAGTTCCACAGGGATGCTGGCCCATGTTGGCTCCAATGCTTCCCACAGTTGTGTCAAATTGGCTTTATCCTTTGGGTGGTGGACTATTCTTCATACACACAGGAAACTGTTGAGTGTGAAAAAAAACAGCAGTGTTGCAGTTCTTGACGCACTCAAACCGGTGCGCCTGGCACCTACTACCACCTACTACCATACCCTGTTCAAAGGCACTTCAATATGTTGTCTTGCCCATTCACCCTCTGAATGGCACACATACACAATCCATGTCTCAATWGCCTCAAGGCTTAAAAATCCTTMTTTAACCTGGCTCCTCTCCTCAATATTAGGAAGGTGTTCTTAATGTTTTGAATACTCWGTTTATTTATCTGCTGAYGATTTGTCTATCTGGTAAAAAATCACTAATACAGGTCCCCTCCTCCCTCTGGTGGTATGGATAACCTTGTAATTATGTCTCCAGAGAAACCTGGAGTCAAATGAAGGTCCTATTTCTCAAATTACTATAGGCGGAATTAGATGTTTTGGCTGGGGTCAAAATGACTCCAATGGACCTTTTTTTTTTACAAAGTCCATATTGATACAGAAACATGAAACAATAATTAAGATTCATGAAGAACAAGTTGATTGACAAAGTCATGAAACATTTGAAGAATTGAATAAACCATTGGACTATGATAAAAAATATTCCTCAAGGTTAAAAGAATAGCCACTATTACCACATTAACTGGGCATGATTAAATAGTTGTCTTTGTCAYAAAAARCWGATTGAAATGGGATATAGGCAGGGGCATAACATAGCCCAGCTTCTAGACAGACATTGTATTTGCTTCAGACAGGAAGTAGAACGAAGAGAGTGGGCGCAAACTAGGATTGCACATTTTGGGGAATATACAGAGAAAACTTTCCATGTGAATTAACAGGAAATATATTTCCAAATAATATTATTACCATTTAAATGTAGATGTTTTATGCATTGGATATATTTATCATATCATATGGAGACAGAAAAATAAACATTTTACCTTTTCATAAATAGACATAATTGCAAATGATTAAATCCTTCCAATAGCAATAAATAAATACTATTATTATTATATATATATATTTTTTTTTGAATTTAACTTTAATTAAATGAGTTGACTCTTCACATGGGATGATTTCACTGAACAACAAAAGAAAGGGAATATTGAATGATCCCGAATGATACATCACGTCTCCCAAAAACGTTTTCAACATACATCTGTAAAATGATAGTCTAGAAACTAAAGCTTTGGTTGTCTTCCTCTCAGGCTTCCATGTCTTCTCCCTGGAMYTCCTCAATGTCCACCTCTTGAACATCAGACTCTGAGGCCCCATCTTCACTGTCACTTTCCAACCTAGTTGAGGATGGCTCGKTGTCAGGCTCAAAAAGCCTCAAATTTGCCCGGATGGCCACCAATTTTTCAACCCTTGTATTGGTCAGCCTGTTGCGTGCTTTGGTGTGTGTGTCCGCACACAAGGACCAATTGCACTCTGATGTTGGTGGGATTTGGAGGATGATGTTGGCAACAGGGGAAAGAGCCTCAGATCCACAAAGTCCCTTTCACCAGGTGGGCTGATGAGATATGTTGGCAAGACTGCCATATTGCATCTCCATCCCAAAGCCCTTGCTTGAAAGTGTACAGTCGCCAGACTGTGCCAAGAACCTTGGCCCATCCCAGGCCAGGTGGGGCGACACGGTAGTGATGACACAATAGGCCTTTGTTGATTTCAGCACCAGAATAGGATGCTCTTGCCAGCATACTTGGGGTCCAACAACTTCAGGCAGAAGTCTTCACGCTTTTTCATGTATTTTCAGAACTGCAGTTTCCTCTGCTTAGAGCAACAGTGCAGTGGGCAGGGCAGTACGGATTTCTTCTCTTACAATCTGCAAGCAGTCTGAACATCAGACAGGATGGCATTGTTTCCCTCAATCCATGCAATGGCTCTGCTATAGGTTTCAAGGAGTTTTCAGCTCTTACCACTTCTCTCCCAAATACATAATCCAGGAGGATCCTCTTGATGGAGGCGGCCATATCGGCAGACTTGAGATATGGGCCATTTCTGGAGAGATCTCCTTCCCTCCGGAGACTGTAAATGATCTGACAAAACCACCACGGGTGTTGCTGGGCAGCATACAATGTGGTGGCTCTTTATTCTTCTCACTTTGCTTGGTGAGGTAGATTGCCTGCTATAAACTGATGATCTTCACATTACAGACAATTCCTTGGCTCTCTTCAATGCTTGAAAGGCAGCACTAGCCAAATATTTGATGTGAGGGTGGACTCCCTCCACTTTGACGCATGCTTCATGTTCGCAGCATTGTCTGTCCCACGTGCAAATACCTTCTGTGGTCCAAGGTCCATTGACGGCCTTCAAGCTCATCTGCATGTGAGACCGGGTGTGTCTGTTGTTCCTTGTGGTCTGTGCTCTTGTAGATACTGGTTTAGGGGTGGAGATGATGTAGTTAATTATTCCTTGCCCACGAACATTCGACACCCATCAGAGATTATTGCAATACAGTCTGCTTTCCTTATGATTTGCTTGACCTTCACTTGAACTATCTGAACTCTGCATCCAGCAAATTAGTAGATAAAGCATGGTCTGGTTGAGGGGTGTATGCTGGGTGAAGAGGATTGGAAAATCTTCCAATACAACATTGCCTGTGAGCATCAGAGGTGAAACTAGTTGCATACACAGCTCAAGCAAGACATTCATCAGCATTTCTCTGACTACGTTCCTCCATTGAGTCAAAAAACTTCTGATTCCAGGAGGACCATGAGCTGTTGCTATCGATAAGGTGTCTGATTCATMATTTTCACCTCGAATRGAAGTAGAGGGACTTTTGTCAGAAGTTGCTTGTTGTGAGYGCTGGGGAACTTTATGCACTTGGCCAGATGATTCTACATCTTTGTTGCATTCTTCACATATGATTTGGCACAGTATTTGCAAATGTACACAGCTTTTCCATCTACATTAGCTGCAGTGAAATGTCTCCACAAATTAGATAGTGCCTGTGCCATTTTCCTGTAAAGATGAGGAAAAAATGAGTAACATTTTTTCCATGTATAGGTAAATACAGATAAATGTTTTAAAATGAAACATGTATGGCTCAAGCAAGCTAAAACCCACATGGTAGCAAAAGCTAACTAGCAGAAATTGTTAAAAAGTTAGAAATGACTTAAACACACTTTGCTGTAGGCTACTAGTTTTACTACTTTACTAGTTAACAAAAAATTATGTATGTCATATAAAATATATTCACCCCATCCAGTATTGTAGTCAAAACTTACCAGAAAGCACGTAGTCCTTGGCTCAGACAGYGTAGTAGTGTGGGCTCAATAGCATCTCATTAGTGTGCAAGATCTTGAGAATCAGCTGCACATGTGATGGAAGAATACAATGTGCATGCAGAGGGTTGCAATTCCATTGAATTGGGGATTGTTTAACCAAAATATGCCACAAGATCTAGAATTGCCTTGTGTATCCCACAAAAAAAGGTTCACTGTTATAAACTAACTTTTTTGATGAAATTAAGCAAAATTCCCCAAATTCCCGGGCTTAACTCCCCATGGAAAATTTCCCGGAAAGTTTCTGACCCTTTGCAACCCTAGTGTAAACATTAACATCCATGTCTGGTTTTGGTTTGGAGGAGGGGAGTGGGGTGTGTTAGCATCTAATAATGAATTATTTCCTGGGCACCACTCGGCAATAAAAACGACACTTTCCTTATCAGAAACGTCCATCAACCACAGATATACCCTCCAACGGGGGAAAAGCGTTGCCAAACAGGCACAGACACCCGGATGGTAAATACATCCCACAGTGGGCTAGTGTTATACTGCTAGACCGAGATACAGTCTCTGTCTAGAAGTGACCTAGCTATCTGCTAGGCTGTTAGAATACAGTCTCTGTCTAGAAGCTGGCCCTAGCTATCTGCTAGGCTGTATAGAATACCACAGTCTCTGTCTAGAAGCTGGCCCTCGCTTCTGCTTGCTATATAGAATACAGTCTCTGTCTAGAAGCTGGCACCTAGCTATCTGCTTGGCTATATAGAATACAGTCTCTGTCTAGAAGCTGCCCTCGCTATCTGCTTGGCTGTATAGAATACAGTCTCTGTCTAGAAGCTGGCCCTAGCTATCTGCTAGGCTGTATAGAATACAGTCTCTGTCTAGAAGCTGGCCCTCGCTATCTGCTTGGCTATATAGAATACAGTCTCTGTCTAGAAGCTGGCCCTCGCTATCTGCTTGGCGTATAGAATACAGTCTCTGTCTAGAAGATGGCCCTAGCTATCTGCTAGGCTGTATAGAATACAGTCTCTGTCTAGAAGATGGCCCTAGCTATCTGCTAGGCTGTATAGAATACAGTCTCTGTCTAGAAGCTGGCCCTAGMTATCTGCTAGGCTGTATAGCTCTTATAAATGTATAGTTCAAATGTATGATTCAAGTGTTCTATTTAATTATGTGGTATATACAGTGCCTTCACCCATCTACACACAATGAAAACATGTTTTTAGATTATTATTATTTTTTAATTGAAAATGAAACACATTTACATAAGTATTCACACCCCTGAGTCAATACATGTTAGGACCACCTTTGGAGGCGATTACAGCTGAGAGGCTTTCTGGGTAAGTCTCTAAGAGCTTTGCACACCTGGATTGTACAATATTTGCACATTATTCTTTTTTTTAAGTATTCAAACTCTATAAATTTGATAGTTGCTAGACAGCCATTTTCAAGTCTTGCCACAGATTTGCAAGTGTTTCAGGTTATTGTCCTGCTGAAAGGTGCATTCGTCTCTCAGTGTATTCGTCTCTCAGTGTCTGGTGGAAAGCAGACTGAACCAGGTTTTCCTCTAGGATTTTGCCTGTGCTTAGCTCTATTACATTTATTTTTATCCTAAAAAACTCCCTAGTCCTTGCTGATGACAAGCATACCCATAACATGATGCCACCACCACCGTGCTTGAAAATATGAAGAGTGTTGTGTTGGATTTGCTCCAAACATAACGCTTTATATTCAGGACATAAAGTTCATTTCTATGCCTCATTTTTTGCAGTTTTACTTTAGTGCCTTATTGCAAACAGGATGCATGTTTCTGAATATTTGTATTCTGTACAGGCTTTCTTCTTTTCACTCTGTCAATTATGTTAGTATTGTGGAGTAGCTACAGTGCTGTTGATCCATCCTCAGTTTTTTTCCTATCACAGCCATTAAAATCTGTAGCTGTTTTAAAGTCASCATTGGCCTCATGGTTAAATCCCTAAGTGGTTTCCTTCCTCTCCGGCAACTGAGTTAGGAAGGACGCCTGTATCTTTGTAGTGACTGGGTGTATTGATACACCATCCAAAGTGTAATTAATAAATTCACCATGCTGAAAGGGATATTCAATATCTGCTTTTTAAAATGTTTTACTCATCTACCAATAGGTGCCCTTCTTTGCTTAGCTTTGGAAAACCTCCCTGGTCCCTGGTTTCAGTGTTTGAAATTCACTGCTCGACTGAGGGACCTTACAGATAATTGTATGTGTGGGGCAYAGAGATGAGGTAGTCATTTAAGAATCATGTTAAACACTATTACTGCACAAAGGGAGTCCATGCAACTTTTGTGACTTGTGAAGCACATCTTTACTCCTGAACCTATTTAGTTTTGCCGTAACAAAGGGGTTGCATACTTATCGATATTTCAGCTTTTCAATTCTAATTAATTTGTTTAAAAACATCCACTTTGACATTATGGGGTATTGTGTGCCACACAAAATCTAAATTTAATCCATTTTAAATTCCGGCTGTAACACAACAAMATTTKKGGGRAAAGAAGGGGTGTGAATACTTTCTGAAGGCACTTCAGATAACCTCTGCTCCTCCTCTCCTTCCCTCCAGACTCCCTGCAGCTCTCTGTCTCTGAAGAGGAGGTTACCCCTGAGCAGCAGCACTGTGAGCAGGAGTGGAGCCCCAGCCTGGGGCAGGAGGACCCAGAGCCCACAYTGATTATAGACGAAGAGGAGGAACTCAGGACCAGTCAGGAGGAAGAACAGCTTCAAGGGCTGGAGCCTGATATAGAATTCATATTCACTCCTTCCTGTGTGAAAAGTGAATGTGATCAGGAGGACCCACTTTGGTCCTTGACTCTTCCCCAAACCCAGACTGTGGAGAACAGAGAGAGTCACTCTAAACCAGTGGATCTCAAAGCTTTTGGCACTGTGACCCACTTAAAGGGTCTCGACATTCCCTGTGACCTTCCATATAATCGTAACAATGCCTCCAGCCACAGCTCAGCCGTAAGCAGCGACCCAGTAGGGCTTGACATCAGACCACCATTTGATCCCAACGCACCAATGGGGGAACCCTGCATCTGCCCCTTTTGTGGCAAGACCTTCAAACAAAAGGGAAATCTGTCCATGCACATGAAGATTCACACAGGGGAGAAACCTTTCAGCTGCGGTGACTGTGGGAAACGCTTCAATCGCAAGGAGCACTTAACCAGACATATACGCATTCACAGAGGAGAGAAACCATTCAGCTGTCATTTTTGCTGTAAAAGCTTCAATCAGAAAGGGGACCTAAGGAGACACATACTGACTCACACRGGAGAGAAACCATTTAGCTGTGGTGACTGCGGTAAAGGCTTCATTCGCAAGGAACACCTAATTGCACATATACGGACTCACACAGGAGAAGTGTCGGTGTCAAGCAGAGCCTAACCATGCATAAACTGGCAAATAGATCTCTGATGGATTTACTGTCGTAAAACATTGTATGTAAATRAAGTTTGATTTGAATGATGAGGTAATGATCAAACTAGGGGTGCACCGATATGAGATTTTTGGCCGATACCGATAACCGATATTACATTTTTTTGCGGACTTTTAAGCATTCTAGTACAGTTAAAGAGTTAACACACACACATGCACATGGACTCAGTGGTCTAAGGCACTGCATCTCTGTGCAAGAGGCGTCACTACAGTCCCCGGTTCGAATCCAGGTTGTATCACATCCGGCCGTGATTGGGAGTCCCATAGAGCGGTGCACAATTGGCCCAGCGTCATCCTGGTTTGGCCGGGGTAGGCCGTCATTGTGAATAAGAATTTGTTCTTAACTGACTTGCCTAGTTAAATATAGGTTACACACCACACTGACCAAAAAGTTATTTTGTTAGCATTTACGTATGTCCCCATTACCAGTAAAACATCATCAAAACCTATTTCTTTCACTTACTTGCTGTGCTGTTTCGTTAATTTGTTCAGTAGTTTCATTCTCAACCAGAATTTCATCATACATGTATTACGTATTATTATGTATACATGGTTATGAGAATGAAACTACTGAAGTGTAGTTTCAGCTGTCTGTCCGTGGCCTCTCTTCCTCGGTGCGCAATGTCACTGTGTCTGTTTCCATCTTGTCCAGCTGTGTCTGTAACATTTCATGTAAACCCTGTTTCTTTGTCTGCATCGAGGTAGCGGTCCTTGTACCTAGCATCGAGCATGGTGGCGACACAGTAAAGAGGCTCAGAGAGAATGCCACCGAATCCCTTGTTCACAGCCTCTAGTAGAGTACTTTTGCAAGTTTTAACCCCACGGTCTGTGTTGGCAGTTTTGTTGAGCAGGCGTTTAAATGCCATGACAGAGGGTATCACGTCTGCTACAGACGCTGTTGATGAGCTTATTTCTCGAGTCAGTTGTTCGAATGGAGCTAGGAATGTGTTCAAGTTTCAAACATGTTCTCAAATGCCATTGAAATGGCAGCAGCGGTATGACAACCAGCACATTCTTGAGGTAGCAGTATAGCTTTTCTCAATTCGAAATCCTCGTSGACCCACTGTGCTGTCAGWCTCAGCAGGCTCATGGGGCTGACATCGCTGGTCCAAATGTCAGTYGTGAAGCTAAAAGCAGTGACGCTCATAGATGTACRTTTCAACAATACTGTGTAACWCCGGTAGGGCAACATCTGAAAAATAGTGTGTACCCGGGGCTCGACCAGTCGGCGAAAGCCAACATCATCCACGACAGAGGACGGTTGATTGTCAAAGGCAATGAATTCCATTATCTTGGCGTTAATGGATTTCACCTTTGAGTTGTCTCGCTGAAATGTTCTTACTCTTTCAAATGACTGCTGGACTTCAACTTGTTTAGTTGTTGGAAGTGTGTGTTTAGTATTTTTCTGGTTTTGTTTTTGGTGTAGCGCTGTATTTTTCGTGGCGTCATTATATCATCTACCTACGTTATATAGGTATGCACGTCAGCTTTGACATCGGTTTTACACACCGGCGTTAAACTAGACATCGGGCCGATGTTGGCATTTTCAGCTAATATTGGCCGATTCCGATATGCTCACCGATTATATCGTGCACCCCTAGATCAAACAGTACAGAGTATTGTAGAAAATTCACAGTTCTGCTGTACAAAGTCTGTTTAATTTTTCCCTTCATTAGAAACATGAATATCTGGTTGTTGGATTTGGAATGTCTCTCAAGGTGATGACATAATGGTCTCTAAGGTGATGACATAATGGTCTCTCAAGGTGATGACATAATGGTCTCTAAGGTGATGACATAATGGTCTCTAAGGTGATGACATAATGGTCTCTAAGGTGATGACATAATGGTCTCTAAGGTGATGACATAATGGTCTCTAAGGTGATGACATAATGGTCTCTCAAGGTGATGACATAATGGCCGGGCTGTTGTAATTGATACATTAAATTAAATAAATTCCATTTGTCCAAGAGTATTTCTCATAAATTCATAAAATAATTGATTATCTCAGATCATCCTATAGTTATGATAACCAATGTTTGTCAACATGTAGTCATTGTTTCCCTTTCCTACTGGCCTGTAGGCTGCCTTGCACAGTAGTAAACCCCCATCCAGCTGGCTACGCTATTTTGCGTTTCTGGGCTCGTCACCCACTGACTAGAACCAATAAGCTTTCTAAAATTCATTGACCAAAACACAGCTTGTGTTGAGTAAATAAAGACCCACTGACTGACCAGTAGGCTACCCAACTCTCATTCGACGCAAAATGGCTAAACCTACAATTGTTGCCTGTGTTTATTAAATGAGCGTTTATCAGCGGCTGTTGTGGAGATTTTCGGGGCAGTTGAGAAAACGGTAGTGGAGTACCAGGAGGAGAATGATCGGCTACGGAGACTGCTGCGGATCACACCGGAGAATCAACTATGTAGAATAGGTACGTATGTTGATACTGATAACTAGCTATAGTTCTACTCAATAAACTGTTTAGGCAAACAGTGATCACCATTTTTAAAGAAGAGTTTAATGTAAATTCACCATACATGTTTAAAAAGTTGTCTGTCACAAAAACCTTTGCCCTTCTGACTTCAATGTGTTTCATTGGAGACATTGAATCTTGTTTTTGTTTAGCTGAGGAAATTTTGTCTTAAGTATAAAACGGTCTATCTAAAAACAATTTATCCTTGATGGCTATACGGTTTTGGAAACCTCAACACTCAACTTAATTATCATCCCAAAATAACTTTCTCAATACAAAAGATTCAAGCCAACGTTTTAATTCCCTCCCTTTCTTCCATTAGCTCAGAAAGTAGCATAGTTCAGGACAGGGTTGCCAGGTTAAGTAAACATTTTTTGCCAAATGACGACTGAAAACCCGCCCAAAAGGCTTACAAACTAGCCTAAAAATTTTTCACATAACATTGTCGAGCCAAATAAGAAGGAATATCGTAGTAACGACGTTAAATGCAAAATTCGGTTTTCCTCAAAATAGTTATTGGGAGCTATGTCATGATGTAATAAAGGAATTTGAATGTGGCAAGAGAAATTATAAATCGCCCTTACTAAACTCGCCAGATCATTTTCCATCAATGGATGTCGATTTAACTTATTCTGACTGTTCTGATTAAGCAATAAGGCCCTAGGAGCTGTGGTATATGGTCAATATAGCATGGCTAAGGGCTGTTCTTATGCATGACGTAACATGGAGTGCCTGGATACACCACTTAGCCGTGGTATATTGGCCATATACCACAAACCCCGGGGGTGCCTTATTGCTATTATAAACTGGTTACGAACATAATTAGAACAGTAAAAAGTTTTTTTTTTGTGTAAATATATGGTCTAACATAAACGGGTGGTTCAAGCCCTGAATGCTGATTGGCTGACAGCCTTGGTATATCAGACCATATACCACGGGTATATGCGACTCAACCCCAGTTCTCTTCGTGTTCAGTGACAGCGGCAATAACGTTTTTTTTKGTTTTCTGCTCATAACACACCGTGGCCGTTAGAAGAGTGTGAAATTACAAGTTATTAGATCTGATGGGTTCTGACTTCTAAACTTGAAAATATGAAATATCCTTATTCATGTTACTGGGGGAGAGAGGGGAATGTAGAATGTTTACATTCTGTCAGAATATGTTATTGTTAGCCATCGGGGATCCTATGGGAAGGAGAAGAGACACAGTCTGGTACCAGTCACCATGACAGTCTTGAGTTGGGGAGGAGTGAGCACTTTGGGGCCTGAGGTCAGGTCAGATGAAGTGAGGAAGAACAGATATCACTAAAGTTCTGTCTAGCATCAGATGTGTAAGGAGATTCAGCAGAGGAGAAAGGGATAAATACCAGTACTTGTGTGAATATGTCTTGGTCTTATGCAGCTGTGTGACCCAGTGGGTGAATAAACTTGGTTTGAGTTTTAATAATCGTCCGTGAGTTTTTACTCTTTATTTACAACTGAACAGATCATTAGATTGATACGCGTGAGTGCACACACACACCTGCACGCATACAAACCCAAAGCGCCCGTCTCTACCTATGTATGTAACCACGGTTCCTCCTGAAAATAATCTGTGGCACATTTTCCAGGTCCTAATACTTATAATTCTATGGTTATTATGTGCTAAAAGAGCAAGGATTTCCTTGTTACTAAAGCCAATTCTAAAGTATAGTTTCATCAAGTCATGTAACTCAGGCATTTCAACGGTGGCGTGCCCAGCAATAGGGAGCCAGGCAGACATGCATTTAACCAAATCCCCTCTTAAAATAGAACTGCAACTTTATTTCCTTGAAATTTTGCAACTTTTCTCAAAATATTGCCCCTTTATTCTCAAAATATTGCCCCTTTATTCTCGAAATATTGCCACTTTATTCTCCAAATATTGCCCCTTTATTCTCCAAATATTGCCACTTTATTCTCCAAATATTGCCCCTTTATTCTCCAAATATTGCCATTAAAAATTCTCCAATATTGCCACTTTTTATTTCTCAAATTTGCCACTTTATTCTCCAAATTGCCCCTTTATTCTCCCCCAAATATTGCCGCTTTATTCTCCAAATTTTGCCCCTTTATTCTCCAAATATTGCCTCTTTATTCTCCAAATATTGCGAATTTATTCTCCAAATATTGCCCCTTCATTCGCAAACATTTTTATTTATTTAATTCTCAAATATTGCCCTTTATTCTCCAAATATTGCCCCTTTATTCTCCAAATATTGCCCTTTATTCTCCATATTGCCACTTTAAATATCTCCCAATATTTGCCACTTTATTCTCCAAATTTGCCCTTTATATTCTCCAAATATTGCCACTTTATTTCTCCAAATATTGCCCTTTATTCTCCAAATATGCCCTTATTCTCGCAAATATTGCCACTTTATTCTCCAAATATTGCCACTTTATTCTCCAAATATTGCACTTTATTCTCCAAATATTGCCCCTTTATTCTCCCAAATATTGCCCCTTTATTCTCCAAATATTGCCCCTTTATTCTCCAAATATTGCCCCTTTATTCTCCAAATATTGCCCCTTCATTCGCAACATTTTATTTTAACTTTATTCTCCAAATATTGCCACTTTAATTCACTATTTTATTTCAACTTTATTCTTGAAATAAAGTTCTGCATTTAACCCGATTTTAGTATGTAAATCTTGGTGGGGCAAAATCAATGTTGTTGATGCATGCATGCCAGCTACATGGGACATTCTTACAGTATTCTCCCTGTACACCAAGTCAGAACTGTAGGATAAATAAAAGGGGGCATACGGTGCATTTGGAAAGTATTCAGACCCCTTTTTCCACATTTTGTTATGTATTACAGCCTTATTCTAAAATTGATTTAAATGGTTTTTTTCCCTCATCAATCTACACACAATACTCMAATTTTTGCAAATGTATAAATAAATAAACTGAAATATCACATTTACATAAGTATTCAGACTCCTTACTCAGTACTTTGTTGAAGCACCTTTTCCCATTCTTCTCAGCAGATCCTCTCAAGCTCTGTCAGGTTGGATGGGAAGCATCTCTGCACAGCTATTTTCAGGTCTCTCCAAGGCTCTGGCTGGGCCACTCAAGGACATTCAGAGACTTGTCCCGAAGCTACTCCAGCGTTGTCTTGGCTGTGTGCTTAGGGTCGTTGTCCTGTTGGAAGGTGAACCTTCGCCCCATTCTGAGGTCCTGAGCGGTCTGGAGAAGGTTTTCATCAAGGATCTCTCTGTACTTTGCTCCATTTATCTCTCCCTCGATCCTGACTAGTCTCCCAGTCCCTGCCGCTGAAAACATCCTGTGGTGGAAATGTAATATTCATGACATACTAACTGTTTAATTCGACATCCTATGCTGTTTTTACTTAGAGAATTGTCTATTGTTATATGTTTGTATTTTTACTGATACAAACTTGTCTTTTGTGACTTAGTCATAAATCTGAGCGTACAGATTTATGAGCCGCTTGCGTGCGACCTCAATATGTGACCTCCTGTATTTACAATCGGCAGGAATTTAGCTATATGGGAAGTTCAGGGAGGAACAGAGTGGTGGCGATTAGAGGTCAACCGATTATGATTTTTCAACGCCGATACCAATACCGATTTATTGGAGGACCAAAAAAGCCGATACTGATTAATCTGCCGATTTTTTTTATTAGGTATTTCTTTATTTGTAATAATGACAATTACAACAATACTGAATGAACACTTTTATTTTAACTAAATATAATGCCCAAATAAATAATGAAACATGTTCAATTTGGTTTAAATAATGCAAAAACAAAGTGTTGGAGAAGAAAGTAAAAGTGCAGTATGTGCCATGTAAAAAAGCTAACGTTTAAGTTCCTTGCTCAGAACATGAGAACATATGAAAGCTGGTGGTTCCTTTTAACATGAGTCTTCAATATTCCCAGGTAAGAAGTTTTAGGTTGTAGTTACAGGAATTATAGGACTATTTATCTCTATACCATTTGTACCTTTGACTATTGGATGTTCTTGTAGGCACTTTAGTATTGCCAGTGAAACAGTATAGCTTCCGTCACTCTCCTCGCACCTACCTGGGCTCGAACCAGGAACACATCGACAACAGCCATCCTCGAAGCATTGTTACCCATCGCTCCACAAAAGCCGCGGCCCTTGCAGAGCAAGGGGAACAACTACTTCAAGGTCTCAGAGCGAGTTACGTCACCGATTGAAACGCTATTAGCGTGCACCCCGCTAACTAGCTAACCATTTCATATCAGTTACACCAGCCTAATCTCGGGAGTTGATAGGCTTTAAGTCATAAACAGCTCAATGCTTGAAGCACAGCGAAGAGCTGCTGGCAAACGCACGAAAGTACTGTTTGAATGAATGGTTACGAGCCTGCTGCTGCCTACCACCGCTCAGTCAGACTGCTCTATCAAATATCAAATCATAGACTTAATTATAACATAATAACACACAGAAATACGAGCCTTAGGTCATTAATATGGTCAAATCTGGAAACTATCATTTCGAAAACAAAATGTTTATTCTTTCAGTGAAATACAGAACCGTTCCGTATTTTATCTAACGGGTGGCATCCCTAAGTCTAAATATTGCTGTTACATTGCACAACCTTCAATGTTATGTCATAATTACGTAGAATTCTGGCAAATTAGTTCGCAACGAGCCAGGCGGCCCAAACTGTTGCATATACCCTGACTCTGCGTGCAATGAACTCAAGAGAAGTGACACAATTTCCCTATTTTAATATTGCCTGCTAACCTGGATTTCTTGTAACTAAATATGCAGGTTTAAAAAAATATACTTATGTGTATTGATTTTAAGAAAGGCATTGATGTTTATGGTTAGGTACATTCATGCAACGATTGTGCTATTTTTCACAAATGCGCTTTTGTTAAGTCATACCCCGTTTGGTGAAGTTGGTCTTCACACAGTTCGCAACGAGCCAGGCGGCCCAAACTGCTGCATATAGCCTGACTCTGTTGCACAGAACGCAAGAGAAGTGACCCAATTTCCCTAGTTAAAAGAAATTCATGTTAGCAGGCAATAACTAAATATGCAGGTGTAAAAATATATACTTGTGTATTGATTTTAAGAAAGGCGTTGATGTTGAGGTACACGTTGGTGCAACGACCGTGCGAATGCGCTTGTTAAATAACCGTTTGGYGAAGTAGGCTGTGATTCAATGATAAATTAACAGGCACCGCATCGATTATATGCAACGCAGGACAAGCTAGATAAACTAGTAATATCATCAACCATGTGTAGTTAACTAGTGATTATGTTAAGATTGATTGTTTTTTATAAGATACGTTTAATGCTAGCTATCATCTTACCTTGGCTCCTTGCTGCACTCGCATAACAGGTAGTCAGCCTGCCACGCAGTCTCCTCGTGGAGTGCAATGTAATCGGCCATGATCGGTGGCCAAAAATGCCGATTACCGATTGTTATGAAAACTTGAAATCGGCCCTAATTAATCGGCCATTCCGATTAATCGGTCGACCTCTAGTGGCGATATCAGCTATCTTGATCTGTACAGATGAGCTAAAATACTTTTTACAACTCTGTTCCCAGGGGCATGTTTCTGCACATCTGTCACAAAGATAAAATTATGTACTTTCTATAGAAGGAGAGAGACAGCTCTGTTCAGAGAGCTTTCAACTCTGACTATTCTTAGTGATGGTTGGTTGCTTCATTTGTGCAAATCTTATATGTTGTTTGAAAAAAAAATTGCTGTCTCTTCCTATAGAATTTCTCTGACAATTTGGTGACAGCGGGGGGATGGCTACCTCCGCTTGCTGATTGTTCCCGGGGAGACCGAGGTTAACTGCGCGCACGGCCTATGTTAGGTGTGGCAGGGAGCCCCATACTCTGACTAAAAAGGAGCAGAAGGGGACCCACCTCGGACCTGGCAGGAATGTCAGTGAGTGGATACGCCATTCCGAACAGACAAGATAGATTTAAGGGTGAGACTGATTTTCTTATAAACATCATAGAAAATCCTGTTCTGGGAACAGGTTGTGCACATTAGGTCTTTCGTTGGAGCAAAAGATTCCCCTAGTTATAAACTTTCCTGGAGCAGTTATTTCTAGAATCTTTAATTAGGAACTCTGTTGAAACAGGGATATCTTTAATTAGGAACTCTGTTGAAACAGGGATATCTTTAATTAGGAACTCTGTTGAAACAGGGATATCTTTAATTAAAGGAGAAATTCTAGGGCAAACACCCTGTTGGAGCAGGGTGATCTCCGACTAGGATCTTTTTGTTAAAGCAGAAGTATCCTGGTCGGAGACAAGGGTTGTGTTTCTCTGTTGAGAAACGGTTACGAGTTATGTGATCCCAGGGCACAATCCTGAGATGGAAAAAGAAAATATAACTGCAGGTAAAAAAAAGCAACATTGTAAAAGAAAATTAATTATTAATTATTTATTATTATTAAGCTATAAATGTAAACCCTACACGGAAATTTGCATAGGAGAAACTACCATGTGGGTAAATTACATATAATAATTAAGAATATATTTGTGATTTTTTCCCCTTTTTTCTTTATAAAAAAAAAACTATATTTTGAATTAAGAAATGAAGACGTTCCTAATTAAACAATGTTATTTTGTGTGTCTGAGTGTGTGTGTTTATAGTGGAGTTTCACAATGGGAGCCAGAAGCAGTAAGGGAGAACCTTGCCTGCCCGATCTGTTGATTAGACTGTTGAAGGTCATGGCAGATAAATAGGGTAGGGACATTCTGGAACAGGTCCCGCTCCGGCACAAAGTAGCAGAATTTCCTTTAAAAGGCACATTGAGTCATCACTGGCCATTGATATTAGATGAAGAATGAAAATATAATCAGCTGTTTTTAAGAATGTAATTGTAAACCCGATTACACTTTTTTTTTTWAAGTAATCCGGGTTGATTAATTACTTTATTTGTTTGTAATTTGGATGAACTAATCCCTGTTACCTGTAATCTGTTACTACCCAACCCTGAACAATAGTTATCATAAATACAGGATGATCTGGGAAAATCAATTCATCACTCATCAGGAGTCAACTGTATATCATTACTCCATACAAGATCAAATCAATACCATTAATAAGATGCATTAGGGTAAAATTAATTATAAATACACTTGGACAAATGAATGAAGATTTTTTTCAGACAGATTTTTTTTTAATGTATCAATAACATCAGTCAGATAATTCTCTCATCACCCTGAGAGACATTTCAAAACAAACAGATAAAATATATATTTTTTATGATGTGAAAACATCAACAGACTTTAGACAGGATCGGCAGGTAGCCAGGCTGTTAACGGGGGTTGGACCAGTAACCGAAAGGTCGCTGGTTCAAATCCCAGAGCCGACTTGGTGAAAAATCTGTTGATATGCCCTTTGAACAAGGCACTTAACCCTAATTGCTCCTGTAAGTTGTAAGTCGTTCTGTATAAGAGCGTCTGCTAAATGACTAACGTGTAATAGCAGCGGGGTCTACTACAAAGCAGAATCAAGGATTTAGCTGTTGATCTTTGATAAGCAACCAGATATAACTACTGCTTTTCTGGGTCATTTAAAAAAATCTTAAATTTGTGTTTTTTTGTTTGTTGAATCAATTAGACCATTAGATCTGTCTAAAAAATATATTTTTTTAAAAATGATATCAGAATATTTAGGCATGGCCAGCTGGCTAACTCCTGCTTTGTAGTAAATCCCTCAGATTTGTGAGATCCCCATAATACTGGGATGCTACTCTTTGAACATTACCTCATCGTTCAAATTAAAACTTTATTCGTATAAAACGTTTCACAAAAAGTAAATCCATCACACATTCATTTATTTGAAAAACCACAGCGTCAATAATGCAGAGTTGCTTTGTTTTTCTAAGTGTTCACATCCTGTCTTTTAATTCCCATCTGCTATAACCGCAGATCCTCTTTGTCCTAACTAGATTTTAATCCTCATTTTCGTTGTTCTTGTTTTCATCCTGTTTTCTTTCGTTGTGGACGTTATTCACATGCTTCAGCAGATGAGCCTTACGAATGAATCTTTTACCACAGACTGAGCAGCCATGTTGTTTCTCTCCTGTGTGTGTCTGTCTATGCCTACTTAGGTCCCCCTTCTGATTGAAGCTTTTCCCACAGTCACCACAGCTAAATGGTTTCTCTCCTGTGTGAGTCAGTATGTGTCTCCTTAGGTCCCCTTTCTGTCTGAAGTTTTTCYCGCAGTCACCACAGCTAAATGGTTTATCATCTGTGTGAGTCAGTTTGTGCCTCCCTAGGTCCCCTTTCTGACTAAAGCTTTTTCCACAGACACCACAGCTAAATGGTTTCTCTCTTGTGTGAATCAGTTTATGCCTGGTTAGGTTATTCTTGAGGCTGAAGCTTTTCCCACAGTCACCACAGCTAAATGGTTTCTCTCCTGTGTGAATCAGTTTATGCCTGGTTAGGTTATTCTTGAGATTGAAGCTTTTCTCACAGTCACCACAGCTAAATGTTTTTTCTCCAGTGTGAGTCAGTTTATGCAAGTTTAGGGCATCCTTGTGACTGAAGCTTTTCTCACAGTCAACACGGCTTAAAGATTTTTCTCCTTGGTGAATCCTCATGTGCTTGGGCAGAACTCCTTTGTATTTAAAGGTCTTTCCACAAACAGGGCAGGTGCAGGGTTTCCCACTGTGACAGAGTCGGACATGGGCCTTCAGTTGACAGGTGGAGTTGTAGCGTTTTTTGCAGAAGCGGCATTCACTGAGTCTCTTCTTGGTGAGAGTCACATGCCTCTGCAGGTCAGCTTTCAGAGCAAACGTTTTACCACAGTCACGGCAGTGGTGAGTTCTTCTAGATGTGGTGCTGGGTTTGGAACAGTGTTCCTCCAATAGTGGGCTGGGATCCAAWGGTGGGCTGGGATTTAATGGTGAGTTGAGATCCAATAGTGGGCTGGGACCCAATGGTGGGCTGGGATCCAATGGTGAGTTGAGATCCAATAGTGGGCTGGGACCCAATGGTGGGCTGGGATCCAATAGTGGGCTGGAACCCAATAGTGGGCTGGAACCCAATGGTGGGCTGGGATCTAATGGTGAGTTGAGATCCAATAGTGGGCTGGGACCCAATGGTGSACTATTGTCAAGTCCTACTGTGTCGCTGCTTACAGCTGAGCTGTGGCTGGAGGCATTGTTTTGATTATCTGGAGGGTCACAGGGAATGTTGAGACCCTTAATGTGGGTCACAGTGACAAAAGGTTTGAGATCCACTGGTTTAGAGTCACTCTCTCTGTTTTCCTCAGTCTTGKTTTGAGGAAGAGTAAAGGACCAAAGTGGGTCCTCCAGATCACATTCACTTTTCACACAAGGAGGAGTGAAATCTAAATCTATGATATCAGGCTCCACCCCTTGAAGCTGCTCTTCCTTCTGACTGCTCTTCAGGTCCTCCTGTTCCTCTTTAATCTGTGTGGTCTCTGGGTCCTCCTGCCCCAGACTGGGGTTCCACTCCTGCTCACAGTGCTGCTGCTCAGGGGGAACCTCCTCTTCAGAGACAGAGCGCTGCAGGGAATCTGGAGGGAAGGAGAGGAGGAACAGAAGTTACCTATACCAGAGAGGAAGAAGCGAAGCGAGAGGGTTTACTCCGCCAAAAATCTTTCCACGTTAAGCAGATGATTCATTATTACTGAGTGGCTGCAGGATCTTTTCCAGATCTTTAGTCCCCTTCACTAAAAGATCTGGAGCTTCCCGAAGCTTCTTTGCCATTCACTATGTGTCTATTCTACTACATGTAGAGAACACGCTGTTCTGGTGCTCGTTTAATAAAGGTAAATCAGTGTCAACAAGATCAAAGCATTGTACATAACAGAACCCAATTTAATAAAATAAAAAATGATCTTGAGGCCAAATAGTGCGCACCTCTAGGCAAAATACACAGGTAGGCTATGCTACAGCTTTTAAACCCAATCTGCCATAAAAATGTATTCACTTCAAGACAACACAGTAGGATACTTAAAAACAATACTGCATAACTCAGGAAGATCCAAAACGCATATCCCCATGAAATTGACCGAGATCAAACGGTTAACTATGCAGAATGACGCTGCGTGGGATGTTTCACCGGTAAAACTTGGAAGAATTGTGATGCACGATTGAATGTGGTGCTGTTTTAGTCTTTAAAAAGAGAGAAGATAAAATAAGTACTTGTTAACTGCAAACATTTTCCCGACACCCATAATTACTCGTTACATTTTGAATGTTTAGCAGAACAGGAAAATGGTCCAATACACTTGAAGAGAAAATCCCTGGTCATCCCAACAGCATCTGATCTGGCGGACTCACTACACACAAATGTTTTGTTTGTAAATTATGTTGGGAGTGTGGCCCATGCTATACGTAAACTTTTGATACTTTAGTATATTTAAGCAATTACATTTCCTTGTGATACTTAGACAAGTGTATTTAAAACCAAATACTTTTAGACTTTTACTCAAGTAGTATTTTACTGGGTGACT
>NW_019942601.1:769970-819667 GCF_002910315.2 Salvelinus sp. IW2-2015 | reverse complement strand
CAGTAATTGTTATCTAATGGCTATTATAGTCTGTTATGTGTTTAGTCTTTCAGTAATGTTAACTATGCTATTATAGTCTGTTTGTTTTAGTCTTTCAGTAATGTTACACTATGTTTATATTATAGTCTGTTCTTTTTAGTTCTTTCAGTAATGTTAACTATGCTTATAAGTCTGTTAGCTGTTTTGTTAGTCTTCAGTAATGTTTACACTATGCTATATAGTCTTTCTTTTTAGTCTTTCAGTAATGTTATACACTAGTGCTATTATAGTCTGTTCTGTTTTAGTCTTTCAGTAATGTTACACTATGCTCATTATAAGTCTGTTCTGTTTTAGTCTTTCAGTAATGTTACACTATGCTATATTATAGTCTTTCTGTTTTAGTCTTTCAGTAATGTTACACTATGCTATTATAGTCTGTTTCTGTTTTAGTCTTTCAGTAATGTTACACTATGTTTATATTATAGTCTGTTCTGTTTTAGTCTTTAAGTAATGTTACACTATGCTATTATAGTCTGGTTTTAGTCTTTAAAGTATGTTTAACTATGTTTATATTATAGTCTGTTCTGTTTTAGTCTTTTCAGTAATGTTACACTATGCTATTATATGTCTGTTCTGTTAGAATACTGTGATTCATTATGTGATCACAGCATCTCATTCTCCATAACAGGCGGTTGATTTTTCTAATATTCAAAAAATATTCAAATAATGAGATGTATCCCCAATCCAAAGAGAGAGGAATAGACAGCCTGACCATTCCGCTCTGTGGACAGCGAATCCATTGTTAGGGCGGAGACATCTCATTATATCCAGTATTTCCAATAGTGTGTGTGATTGCGGCCACCTTTCGAGCATCCGTTGGTTTCTTCATGAACGTCCGCCCACAGCATCCCGTTGGTTCTTCATGAACCCGCCCTAACCATAGCATCCCGTTGGTTTTCTTCATGAACGCCCCCCAGCATCCGATTGGTTCTTCATGAATACACCCCCCCGCCAGCATCCGTTGGTTTCTTCATGAACGTCCCCCAGCCATCCTGTTGGTTTCTTCATGAACGTCCTCCAGGCATCCCGTTGGTTTCTTCATGAACGCCCCCTCCAGGCATCCAGTATGGTTTCTTTATGAAGCGACATCCCCAGCATCCCGTTGGTTTCTTCAAGGAGACGTTTTACTTGAGTCATTTTCTATTAAGGTATCTTTACTTTTACTCAAGTATGACAATTGGCTACTTTTTCCACAACTGATAAAACATAGCTATAGCTAGCTATCAGTAGATCTACATACGAACCTATTCTACATAGTTGTATCTCGGGTGAGATCCCCAGCAGTTTCCGTAGCCGATCGTTCTCCTCCTGGTATTCCACTACCGTTTTTTCAACTTCCCYGAAAATCTCCACAGCAGCCGCCGTTAAACGATCATTTAAAAACTCACGCAACAACTGTTGTTTAGACATTTTCAGTCGATTGAGAGTTTGGTAGCCGGTTTAGTTCAGTTAGTATGTATTTGTTAACTCCACACAAGGAATGCAAAATCAAAACAAACTCGTATCTAATCCAACATCCGTGTTCKAGTCAAGGAATTTGATAAAGTCCTTTGTTCAAGTTGGTGACGAGCCCAGAAATACACAACAGCGCCACCAGCTGGATGGGAGTTTACTACTGTGCAAGGCAGCCTACAGGCCAGTAGTAAAGTGAAACGATGACTACATGTTGACAAACAGTGGTTATCATAAATTATTAATCAGGAGTCGACAGTATATCATTACTCTATACAATATCAAATCAATAATCATGAATGAGCAGCATTAGGTCAGACTTGATGAGAAATACTCTTTGACAAATGAAAGGAGTCCTTTTCTGGAATTGTATTTAATATAATGTATAAATTACAACATCCTGACCATTATGTCATCACCTTAGAGACCATTATGTCATCACCTTAGAGACCATTATGTCATCACCTTAGAGACCATTATGTCATCACCTTGAATACATTCCAAATACAACAACCAGATATTCATGTTTCTAATGAAGGGAAAAATTCTACAGACTTTGTACAGTCGACCTGTGAATTTCCTACAATACTCTATACCGCTTAATCATTACCTCATCATTCAAATCAAACTTTATTTACATACAATGTTTTACGACAGTAAATCCATCATAGATCTATTTACCAGTTTATGCATGGTAAGATTCTGCTTGAGACCGAAACTTATCCCGTGTCAGTCTTTATACGTGCAATTAGGTGCTCCTTGCAAATGAAGCCTTTACCGCAGTCACCACAGCTAAATTGTTTMTCTCCTGTGTGAGTCAGTATGTACCTCCTTAAGTCCCCCTTCTGATTGAAGCTTTTAAAAGCAAAAATTACATCCTGAATGTTTTCTGTCCTCTGTGAATGCATATACAGTATGTCTGGCTAGTTGCTCCTTGAGATTGAAGTGTTTCTCACATTCACCACATCTAAATAGGTTCCCTCCTGTGTGAATCCTCATGTGCATGGACAGATTTCCTTTTTGTTTGTCACAAAAGGGGCAAGTGCAGGGTTCCCCCATTGGTGTGTTTGAATCCAACGGCGGGCAGCTGTCAAGTCCAAATGTGTTCCTACTTATACGGCTGAGCCGTGGCTGGAGGCATTGTTTTGATTGTCTGGAGGGTCAGAGGCAATTTCAAAACCCCTTAGGTGGGTCACAGTGCCAAAAGGTTTGAGATCCACTGGTTTAGAGTCACTCTCTCGGGTTCTCCACAGTCTGGGTTTGGGGAAGAGTCAAGGACCAAAGTGGGTCCTCCTGATCACATTCACTTTTCACACAGGAAGGAGTGAATATGAACTCTATGATATCAGGCTCCAGACCTTGAAGCTGCTCTTCCTCCTGACTGGTCCTGACTTCCTCCTGTTCCTCTGCAATCTGTGTGGGCTCTGKGTCCTTCTTCCCTAGACTGGGGCTCCACTCCTGCTCACAGTGCTGCTGCTCAGGGGGAACTTCCTCTTCAGAGACAGAGAACTGCAGGGAGTCTGGAGGGAAGGAGAGGAGGAGCAGAGGTTACCTATATACCACATAATTAAAGAGAACACTTCAATTATACACGTAAATGATACATCTCTATGATCTACAGAGCCAAGTTGGCTTGAATCTCCAGCACCATAGATAAAGCTTGTGCCTGAGGTCGGGCAGAGGGTCCATTGACAAAGGATCTATTGACAATATTGTACAACAACTATTAACCAACCTTTACGTAGTGATACTTGGGTCGTTTCACCTTTTGGGTAATGTAACTTGTAGGGATTTGCATCTTTCCCTTTCAAATCTAAATACATGKTCTCCGATACAGGAACGATACGTTTTAGTTTGAAAAGATTCAGTGCAATTCGGTTTGATTAGAGGAACGAATCGGTGAGAATTGGTTAAACGCAATACGATGCACTAACATTTGTTGCATAAACACAGACAATTATCATTCTAAATTACAATCTGCTGCTGATGGAGCTCATGAGCTGGGCCTCTCTGAGCTGGATCAGGGCTAAGTAAGCATTTCACTGTTAGTCTACACCTGTTATTTACGAAGCATGTGACAAATAAAATTTGATTGGACTAACAGCCCAAGGCAACTGCCCTGAGGGACAACGCAGTATAAATATCTAATGTTAGAGAAGCTTCCATTGAAGAACACCCTCTGGGTTCTACTGGATAAATAACTCTACAACCCTGTGATGGCAGGTGATGTAAGCCATAGCAACCCTGTGATGACAGGTGATGTAAAGCCATAGCAACCCTGTGATAACAGGTGATGTAAAGCCATAGCAACCCTGTGATGACAGGTGATGTAAAGCCATAGCAACCCTGTGATGACAGGTGATGTAAAGCCATAGCAACCCTGTGATGGCAGGTGATGTAAAGCCATAGCAACCCTGTGATGACAAATCAACTGTACATTTCGGTGTTCCACAAGGTTCCGTTTTAGGACCACTATTGTTTTCACTATATATTTTACCTCTTGGGGATGTTATTCGAAAACATAATGTTAACTTTCACTGCTATGCGGATGACACACAGCTGTACATTTCAATGAAACATGGTGAAGCCCCAAAATTGCCCTCGCTAGAAGCCTGTGTTTCAGACATAAGGAAGTGGATGGCTGCAAACTTTCTACTTTTAAACTCGGACAAAACAGAGATGCTTGTTCTAGGTCCCAAGAAACAAAGAGATCTTCTGTTAAATCTGACAATTAATCTTGATGGTTGTAAAGTTCGTCTCAAATAAAACTGTGAAGGACCTCGGCGTTACTCTGGACCCTGATCTCTCTTTTGACGAACATATCAAGACTGTTTCAAGGACAGCTTTTTTACATCTACGTAACATTGCAAAAATCAGAAATTTTCTGTCCAAAAATGATGCAGAAAAATTAATCCATGCATTTGTTTACTTTCTAGGTTAGACTACTGCAATGCTCTACTTTCCGGCTACCCGGATAAAGCACTAAATAAACGTCAGTTAGTGCTAAATACGGCTGCTAGAATCCTGACTAGAACCAGAAATTTGATCATATTACTCTAGTGCTAGCTTCCTACACTGGCTTCCTGTTAAGGCAAGGGCTGATTTTCAAGGTTTACTGTTAACCTATAAAGCGTTACATGGGCTTGCTCCTACCTATCTTTCCGAGTTGGTCCTGCCGTACATACCTATACGTACGCTACGGTCACAAGACGCAGGCCTCCTAATTGTCCCTAATTTCTAAGCAAAACAGCGGGAGGCAGGGCTTCTCCTATAGATCTCCATTTTTATGGAACGGTCTGCCTACCCATGTGAGAGACGCAGACCGGTCTCAACCTTTAAGTCTTTACTGAAGACTTATCTCTTCAGTAGGTCATATGATTGAGTGTAGTCTGGCCCAGGAGTGTGAAGGTGAACGGAAAGGCTCTGGAGCAACGAACCGCCCTTGCTGTCTCTGCCTGGCCGGTTCCCCTCTCTCCACTGGGATTCTCTGCCTCTAACCCTATTACAGGGGCTGAGTCACTGGCTTTACTGGTGCTCTTTCATGCCGTCCCTGGGAGGGGTGCGTCACTTGAGTGGGTTGAGTTACTGACGTGATCTTCCCTGTCTGGGTTGGCGCCCCCCTTGGTTTGTGCTGTGGAGGTGGAGATCTTTGTGGGCTATACTCGGCCTTGTCTCAGGATTGAAGTTGGTGGTTGAAGGTATCCCTCTAGTGGTGTGGGGGCTGTGCTTTGGCAAAGTGGGTGGGTTATATCCTTCCTGTTTGCCTGTCCGGGGGTATCATCGGATGGGCCACAGTGTCTCCTGACCCCTCCTGTCTCAGCCTCCAGTATTTATGCTGGCAGTATTTATGTGTCGGGGCTAGGGTCAGTTGGTTATACCTGGAGTTACTTCTCCTATCTTATCCAGTGTCCTGTGTGAATTTAAGTATGCTCTCTAATTCTCTTCGTCTCTCTTTCTTTCTCTCTCTCGGAGAACCTGAGCCCTAGGACCATACGTCACGGCAAACCGGGCATGATGACTCCTTGCTGTCCCCAGTCCGCCTGGCCTTGCTGCTATTCCAGTTTCAGCTGTTCTGCCTGCGGTTATGGAACCCCTACCTGTCCCAGACCTGCTGTTTTCAACTCTTAATGATCGGCTATGAAAAGTCAACTGATATTTATTCCTGATTATTATTTGACCCATGCTTGTCATTTATGAACATTTTGAAAATCTTGGCTCTCTCTAATTCTCTCCTTCTCTCTTTCTTTCTCTCTCTCGGAGGACCTGAGCCCTAGGACCATACGTCAGGACTACGGGCATGATGACTCCTTGCTGTCCCCAGTCCGCCTGGCCTTGCTGCTATTCCAGTTTCAGCTGTTCTGCCTGCGGTTATGGAACCCCTACCTGTCCCAGACCTGCTGTTTTTCAACTCTTAATGATCGGCTATGAAAAGCCAACTGAATATTTATCCTGATTATTATTTGACCATGCTTGTCATTTATGAACATTTTGAAAATCTTGGCTCTCTCTAATCTCTCTTTCTTTCTCTCTCTCGGAGGACCTGAGCCCTAGGACCATACGTCAGGACTACCAGGCATGATGACTCCTTGCTGTCCCCAGTCCACCTGGCATTGCTGCTATTCCAGTTTCAACTGTTCTGCCTGCGGTTATGGAACCGCCACCTGTCCCAGACCTGCTATTTTCAACTCTTAATTGGTCGGCTATGAAAAGCCAACTGAAAATTATTCATGATTATTATTTGACCATTGCTTGGCACTTATGAATATTTTGAACATCTTGGCATAGTTCTGTTATAATCTCACCCGGCACAGCCAGAAGAGGACTGGCCACCCCTCATAGCCTGGTTCCTCTCTAGGTTTCTTCCTAGGTTTTGGCCTTTCTAGGGAGTTTTTCCTAGACACCGTGCTTCTACACCTGCATTGCTTGCTGTTTGGGGTTTCAGGCTAGGTTTCTGTACAGCACTTTGAGATATCAGCTGATGTACGAAGGGCTATATAAAATAAACTTGATTTGATTTGATTTGTGATGGCAGGTGATGTAAAGCAATAGCAACCCTGTGATGGCAGGTGATGTATAGCTATAGCAAGTGACTTTCTTCAATAACAATGTATGACCAATAACATCAAAGGCTGCACTGAAATCTAACAATACAGCTCCAACTATCATCGTATTATCCATTTCTAGCAACACCATAAAAGAAGAGGCTTGTGTACATGTTAATTGTGCTTATATGATTTGATATGCCCTGGTATTATTTGACTTGTAAAACTAAGGCTGTAGATAAGGCTTGTGAACTTGCAACCACAACAGATCCACTCTAAGCTTTACAGGAATATAGCTCTGAACATTTACAACAACACCTCCCCCATAGGCATTCCTGTCTCATCTGTAGATGTTATATCCCTGTACTGCTACTTCTGTTGAGCCAATCAGTTGTGTTGTGACAAGGTAGGAGTGGTATAGAGAAGATAGCCCTATTCGATAAAAAACCAAGTCCATATTATGGCAAGAACAGCTCAAATAAGCAAGGAGAAACGACAGTCCATCATTACTTTAAGACATGAAGGTCAGTCAATACGGAAAATGTTTCTTCAAGTGCAGTCGTAAAAACCATCAAGCGCTAGGATGAAACTGGCTCTCATGAGGACCACCACAGGAATGGAAGACCCAGAGTCACCTCTGCTGCAGAGGATAAGTTCATTAGAGTTACCAGCCTCAGAAATTGTAGCCCAAATAAATGCTTCACAGAGTTCAAGTAGCAGACACATCTCAACATCAACTGTTCAGAGGAGACTGTGTGAATCAAGCCTTCATGGTCGAATTGTTGCAAAGAAACCACTACTAAAGGACACCAAGAAGAAGAAGAGACTTGCTTGGGCCAAGAAACACAAACATTAGACTGGTAAATTTGAGTCCAAATTTGAGATTTGCTTCCAACCGCCGTGTCTTTGTGAGACGCAGAGTAGGTGAACAGATGATCTCCACATGTGTGGTTTCCACCGTGAAGCATGGAGGAGGAAGTGTGATGGTGTAGGTGGTGACACTGTCAGTGATTTATTTTGAATTCAAGGCACACTTAACCAGCATGGCTACCACAGCATTCTGCAGCGATATGCCATCTCATCTGGTTTGCACTTAGTGGGATTATCTTGTCTTTTTCAACAGGACAATGACCCAACACACCTCCAGGCTGTGTAAAGGCTATTTGACCAAGAAGGAGAGTGATGGAGTGCTGCTTCAGATGACCTGGCCTCCACAATCACCCGACCTCAATCCAATTGAGATGGTTTGGGATAAGTTGGACCGCAGAGTGAAGGAAAAGCAACCAACAAGTGCTCAGCATATGTGGGAATTCCATCAAGACTGTTGGAAAAGCATTCCAGGTGAAGCTGCTTGAGAGAATGCCAAGAGTGTGCAAAGCTGTCATCACAGCAAAGGGTGGCTACTTTGAAGAATCTAAAATATATTTGGATTTGTTTAACACTTTTTTGGTGACTACATGATTCCATGTAGTTATTCCATGTGTTATTTCATAGTTTTGATGTCTTCACTATTATTCTACAATGTAGAAAATAGTTTACATTTTTTATTTTTTAAAACCTTTAATGAGTTGGTGTGTCCAAACTTTTGACTGGTACTGTATAGACGGTGGAGTTGGTCTAAAGGCTGTATAACCTCTACACTCCTCTCCTTCTCTCCAGACTCCTTGCAGCTCTCCCTCGCTGTCTCTGAAGAGGAGGTTCCCCATGAGCAGCAGCACTGTGAGCAAGAGTGGAGCCCCAGTCTGGGGCAGGAGGACCCAGAGCCCACACATAATTAAGAGGAAGAGGAGGAACTCAGGACCAGTCAGGAGGAAGAGCAGCTTCAAGGGGTGGAGCCTGATATCCTAGAGTTCATATTCACTCCTTCCTGTGTGAAAAGTGAACGTGATCATGAGGACCCGCTTCAGTCCTTGACTCTTCCCCAAACCCAGACTGTAGAGAACTAGGAGTTACTCTAAACCAGTGAGTCCTAAACCTTTTGGCACTGTGACCAACCTAAAGGGTTTTGACATTGCCTGTGACCTTCCAGATAATCAAAACAATGCCTACAACCAGAGCTCAGCCATATGGAGCGATCCAGAAGGACTTGACAGCAGCCAATCATTGGATCCCAACCCACCATTGGATTTGAACGCTCAAATCGAGGAACCTGCACCTGCCCCTTTTGTGGCAAGACCTTCTCTTCAAACAAAAAGGACATCTGTCCATGCACATGAGGTTTCACATCATTTAGCTGTGGTGACTGTGGGAAGAGCTTCAATCGCAAGGAGCACCTAACTGAACATAGACAGACTCACACAGGAGAGAAACAACATGGCTGCTCAGTCTGTGGTAAAATATTCGCTCAGAAGACTCATCTGCTGAAACATATGGATAATATCCACAAAGAGAGAGAAACAGACAGAAGAAAGAAAATCTTCTTTCAGAAGATGGGAATAAAAAGGCAGGATGTGAACAACACTCTTGGGAAAGGAAAGCAACTCCAGACCATTCATACTATGGGTCTCAGATAAATAGATCTTTAATGAATTTAATGTCGTAAAACGTTGTATGTAAATAAAGTTTGATTTGAATGATGAGGTAATGATTAAGCGGTATAGAGTATTGTAGGACATTCACAGGTCTGCTGTACAAAGTCTGTTCAATTTTCCCGTCATTAGAAACAGGAAAATCTGTTTTTTTTTATTTGGACTGTCTTTAATGTGATGACAAAATGGTCGGGTTGATGTTATTGATATATTATATTAAATATAATTCCAGAAAAGGACTCCTTGCATTTGTCCAAGAGTATTTCTCATCAATTCTGACCTAATGCTGCTCCTTTATGATATTGCTTTCATCTCGTATAGAGTAATGATAAACAGTTGACTCCTGATTAATAATTGATTCTCCCAGATCATCCTTTACTTATGATAACCTCTGTTTGTCAACATGTAGTTATCGTTTTCCTTTACTACTGGCCTGTAGGCTGCCTTCCACAGTAGTAAACCCCATCCAGCTGGTGGCGCTGTTGTGTGTTTCTGGGTTCGTCAACAACTAGAACGACGGATAAAAATTAAGATATTCCTYGACTAGAACACGGAAGTAGAATTGGAAAAGAGTTTGAATTCATTGTGTGGAGTAAAAAAAGACATACCGACTGAACTGAATAGGCTACCCAACTCTCATTCGACTGAAAATGTCTAAACTACAGTTGTTGCGTGAGTTTTTAAATGAGCGTTTAATGGCGGCTGCTGTGGAGATTTTCGGGGCAGTTGAGAAAACGGTAGTGGAGTACCAGGAGGAGAATGATCGGCTACGGAGACTTCTGCGGATCACACCGGAGAATCAACTATGTAGAAAAGGTACGTATGTAGCTCTACTGATAGCTAGCTATAGTTCTACTTTATTGATACATTTAACTGACCACCATTTGATCCATTTTAAGAAGTGGTTTTTAAATTTACCGCGCAAAAACCAGGAAGTGATTTGAATGTAACTTTTTAAAAGGCTCGAGATGGCGGCATGAGAGGGTGTAATATTTCTAGCTGAGGAACAATTTTAGGGTTTTCTCACAAAGTTTATAGTTTACACTGCAGTTGCAATTTGTTTTGTTTTTCACAAAAAATTAGATATAACCATTCAATGTAGCTATTTTGAATAATTTTGTAATTAATCAAACCATTGAAATATATTTTTGACGATTTCCAACGAACAAGCTAACTTAGCTAACGAAAAGTTTCAGCATGTGTAGTTAAGTTAGCCTGCTAGCGTCTTCATAGCTAGTAGCATGGAATCAGAACATGACCAAACTGTTGCTGAGATGATGGATGTTGAAACTTACAAGGAGAAAAGAGGCATTGTTGAAACTCACTCATATGCAGTTGCAGTTTAAAAAAAGGGGGGTGAATCTGATTCCTACCCGAATACCCCAACCAAGGAGCAACTTCCAAAGATGCTGAGAAGTGAACCATCACTGAGCCAGCTACAGGACAACATCGTCCGCATCCTCACGGCTAAAATCAAAGAGAGCGCAGATGACATCATGGATTTGGTGAAAAATAACACTATCGGTATCGTTAACCTGAAGAAATCGATTGATTTCAATGCTGAGGAAAATATATTCTCACTAATACCCAAGAACAAGGAGGTCTTGAGGTTTTAGAATTCAATACTCTAAATAATACTTTTAAAATAAATTGCATCCTGAAGTATGTTAAGAACCAGAACAGTATTTGGAATGTCTTCCCTAAGTATTTAGTTGATTCTGTTGGTGGGTTAGAATTTTTGCTTCGATGTAATTTTGATGTTGATAAAATCCCAGTTAAGTTGGCCAAATTCCATAAACAGGCAATTTTAGCTTGGATGTTAGCATATAAACACAATTTCCCCCCTCACAGATACTTTATATAGAACAACAAAGATATACGATTTAACTGGTTTGAGAATCAAATTATTTTGGTTGGTCAGTTACTGAATGAGGATGGATATCTACTCTCATATAGGGGATTTCTTGATAAGTTTAAAATTCCTATAACCCCGAAAGAATATGCAATTGTTTTTGATGTGATTCCAAGGGGGGTTGTATCTCTTTTAAATTCCTCTGTGGTTGAAGTAAGTAACATAGATTTACATGAAAATATATTCATTGGCAATATTAACATCAAAGATAAATGTAGTAATAAACAGAGTAGGAATATTGTTTGTGAAACTACAATTCCCTCATCAAGACTCTTTTGGTTGAATATCTATGGTGATATACAATGGGGGAAAGCATGGAAAATTGCTAACAAATATTGTATCAGTAACAAGGTAAAGGAAGTTTCATTTAAAATGTTACATAGAATTTATCCTGTGAAACATGTTTTGGAAAGAATCCAGCTGAATATTGACTACAAATGTGATTTTTGTGGAATGGAGAAGGAGACCATTTTGCATTTATTTTTGCCTGTATTTATAGTAGAATTTTTTGGGATTGACATACAGAATTTTGTTACAAAAAAATAGGATCGGTTGTACCATTTTATGGTTTTGTATAATGATTTATTTCAGAAATTCTGACAGATAAATATGTAATATATTTAATTCAACTGCTAATGATACTAGGTACATTTCATATTTGCAAATGGTCTAATTCAAAAACTAACCTTTTTTCACTTTATAAATTAATTTAAACATGATGGCACTACTTTAACTAAAATGAAAAACAAAACGGCAATTAAAACTTGTTGTATTATTAATGAATATGATTTGTTTGTTTAGGATTTCTGGCAATGTAAATTGTTTATGTATTCTTGTTTGCTTGTGACTAATCCTCTTTTGTTTAATACATTTTTTTAAATGTATGTTTTTTTTATTTTTATGGAAAAACATTATTAATAAATTGCTTCTTCTCTACAATTTATTGAGAAGTAATTGAAACTAGATTATAGTTTTCAGGTATTGATTTGGAATTATAGTTTACCTAGTCTTGAATTTACTGGTTTATAAATTCAAGTTGACAACAACCCTGATGTCTAAAGTCTCTAGGTAGGTAAACTCTGCTCCTCCTCTCCTTCCCTCCAGACTCCCTGCAGTTCTCTGTCTCTGAAAAGGAGGTTCCCCCTGAGCAGCAACACTGTGAGCAGGAGTGGAGCCCCAGTCTGGGGCAGAAGGACCCAGAGACCACACAGATTGCAGAGGAACAGGAGGAACTCAGGACCAGTCAGGAGGAAGAGCAGCTTCAAGGGGTTGAGCCTGATATCATAAAGTTCATATTCACTCCTTCCTGTGTGAAACGTGAATGTGATCTGGAGGACCCACTTCGGGATCTGAAACATTTTGGCACTGTGACCCACCTAAAGGGTCTGGACATTCCCTGTGACCCTCCAGATAATCAAAACAATGCCTACAGCCACAGTTCAGCCATAAGCAGTGACCCAGTAGAACTTGACAGCAACCCACCATTGGATCCCAGCCCACCATTGGATCCCAGTCCACCATTGGATCCCAGCCCACCATTAGAGAAACACTGTTCCAAACCCAGCACCACGTCTAGAAGAACTCACCACTGCCGTGACTGTGGTGAAGCGTTTGCTCTGAAAGCTGACATGCAGAGGCATGTGACTCACACCAGGAAGAGACCCAGTGAATGCAGCTTCTGCAAGAAACGCTATAACTCCACCTGTCAACTGAAGGCCCATGTCCAACTCTGTCACAGTGGGAAACCCTGCACCTGCCCTGTTTGTGGAAAGACCTTCAAATACAAAGGAGCTCTGTCCAGGCACATGAGTATTCACACAGGAGAGAAATCATTTCGCTGTGGTGACTGTGGGAAGAGCTTCAATCGCAAGGAGTATCTAACCAAACATAAATGGACTCACACAGGGGAGAAACCATTTAGCTGTGGTGACTGTGGGAAGAGCTTCAATCGCAAGGAACATGTAACCGTGCATAAACTGACTCACACGGGAGAGAAACCATTTATCTGTGGTGACTNGAAGAGCTTCAATCGCAAGGAACATGTAACCGTGCATAAACTGACTCACACGGGAGAGAAACCATTTATCTGTGGTGACTGTGGGAAGAGCTTCACCCAGAAGATTAACCTGCTGACGCATTTCAAAAAAATCCACAAAGGAAGAGAACAGGATGAATACTGAAAGAAAAAAATTACATTAGAACTAAGATCTTCTGTCAGAAGACGGGAATAAAAAAGCAGGATGTGAGCAGAGCAACTTCCTGTTGGTCTCAGGTAATTGGACGTGAGAAAGTTATGTAAACATTTTTATGGAATTAAGTTTGATTTGAATGATGAGGTAGTGATCAAACACTACACAGTTTTTTAGGAAAATCACAGCTCTGCTGTTCAAAGTGTTGATATTTTCACATCATTATAACAGGAATTCTTGATCATTTGTTTTGGAATGTTTCCCAGGGTGATGACAGGTGAATGCCTGAGTGAGTGTGCAAAGCTGTCATCAAAGGAAAGGGTGGCTACTTTGAAGAATCTCAAATATAAAACATATTTTGATTTATTTAACACTTCTTAGGTTACTACATGATTCCAAATGAGTTATTTCATATTTTGTCTTCTATTATTCTACAATGTAGAAAATAGTAAAAATAAATACATCTTTGGTGCTGTATGTATTATATTCTATGCCGCTCCATCATTGCTCATCCAAATATATACAGTTGAAGTCGGAAATTTACATACACCTTARCCAAATACATTTAAACTTAGTTTTTCACAATTTCTGACATTTAATCCTCGTAAAAATTCCCTGTTTTAGGTCAGTTAGGATCACCACTTTATTTTAAGAATGTGAAATGTCAGAATAATAGTAGAGAGAATGATTTATTTCAGCTTTTATTTCTTTCATCACATTCCCAGTGGGTCAGAAGTTTACATACATACACTCAATTAGTATTTGGTAGCAATGCCTTTAAATTGTTTAACTTTGTTCAAATATTTCGGGTAGCCTTCCACAGGCTTCCCACACTAAGTTGGGTGATTTTTGGCCTATTCCTCCTGACAGAGCTGGTGTAACTGAGTCAGGTTTGTTGGCCTCCTTGCTCGCACACACTTTTTCAGTTCAGCCACAAATCTTCTATAGGATTGAGGTCAGGGCTTTGTAATGGCCACTCCAATACCTTGACATTGTTGTCCTTAGCCATTTTGCCACAACTTTGGAAGTATGCTTGGGGTCATTGTCCATTTGGAAGACCCATTTGCGACCAAGCTTTAACTTCCTGACTGATGTCTTGAGATGTTGCTTCAATATATCCACATAATTTTCCTACCTCATGACGCCATCTATTTTGTGAAGTGCACCAGTCCCTCCTGCAGCAAAGCACCCCCACAAACATGATGCTGCCACCCCGTGCTTCACGGTTGGGATGATGTTCTTCGGCTTGCAAGTCTCCCCCGTTTTCCTCCAAACACAACGATGGTCATTATGGCCAAACGTTCTATTTTGTTTCATCAGACCAGAGGACATTTCTCCAAAAAGTACAATCTTTGTCCCCATGTGCAGTTGCAAACCGTAGGCTGGCTTTTTTATGGTGTTTTGGAGCAGTGGCTTCTTCCTTGCTGAGCGGCCTTTCAGGTTATGTCGACATAGGACTCGTTTTACTGTGGATATAGATACTGTTGTACCTGTTTCCTCCAGCATCTTCACAAGGTCCTTTGCTGTTCTGGGATTGATTTGCACTTTACGCACCAAAGTATGTTCATCTCTAGGAGACAGAACGCGTCTCCTTCCTGAGCGGTATGACGGCTGCGTGGTCCCATGGTGTTTATACTTGCGTACTATTGTTTGTACAGATGAATGTGGTACCTTCAGGCGTTTGGAAATTGCTCCCAAGGATGAACAGACTTGTGGAGGTCTACAATTTTTTTTCTGGGGTCTTGGTGTTTTCTTTAGATTTTTCCCATGATGTCAAGCAAAGAGGCACTGAGTTTGAAGGTAAGCCTTGAAATACATCCACAGGTACACCTCCTATTGACTCAAATGGTGTCAATAAGCCTATCAGAAGCTTCTAAAGCCATGACATCATTTTCTTGATTTCCAAGCTGTTTAAAGGCACAGTCAACTTAGTGTATGTAAACTTCTGACCCACTGGAATTGTGATACAGTGAATTATAAATTAAATATTCTGTCTGTAAACAATTGTTGGMAAAATGACTTGTGTCATGCACAAGGTAGATATCCTWACCGACTTGCCAAAACTGTAGTTTGTTAACAAGAAATTTGTGGAGTGGTTGMAAAACGAGTTTTAATGACTCCAACCTAAGTATGTAAACTTCTGACTTCAACTGTATATATTCTTAATTCCTTTACTTTAAGTTTGTGTGTTTTGTTGTGAAATTGTTAGATATTACTGCACTGTTGGCGCTAGAAACACAAGCATTTCGCTACACCTGCAATAACATCTGCTAAACGTGTATGTGACCAATAAGATTTGATTTGATTCACGGGAGAGCAGGTAGCCTAGTGCTTAGGGCGTTGGGCCGGTAACCGAAAGGTTGCTAGTTCAAATCCCCGGGCTGACAAGGTAAAAATCTGTTGTTCTGCCCCTGAACAAGGCAGTTAACCCACGGTTGCTAGGCTTTCATTGTAAATAAGAATTTGTCCCTAATTGACTTGCCTAGTTAAATTTATAAAAATATTACCACTGGTCTGCAGCTTGTAGTAGACCTCCGTCCACCAGGGAGCACTGTGCTGTGTTTTTTTTTTGATTAACACGATACACGGAAGAAGAAAATGCAGTTTTGTTTTGCGTTGTCACTAGTTACAACAGTCACAAAGTCAAAATTGTCTATATCGTAAAAAATAAACGAGAACCAAAATTACTTTTTTGGTCTTAATTTAAAGTTAGGATTAGGCAATAGGTTAACGGTGGAGTTAGGGTTAGGGTTATGTTTAAAATTGGATTTTAAGAAGAGAAATTGTAGAAATAGGTGTGATTTGACTTTGTGACTGTGGTAACTAATGAGTGACAACCTTTTGTTTTTCTTTCTACTAGCTTCTCTAGGCATAAAGTCAAAATGAGCTTTTTTGGTCTTAATTTAGGGTTAGGCATAATGTTAGCAGTGTGGTTAAAGGGATAGTTCACCCAAATTACAAAATAACACATTGGTTTCCTTACCCTGTAACTAGTCTATGGACAAGGGTATGACAACAAACCATGCTTTGGTTTATATTCCCTGGGACTGTTTCCACATGCTAATGTTTTAGCATTTTTGGCACAAATCCCAATTCAATTCATGGGACCRATATTGGCATTTTTCGCACATGTCCAAATCATCCAAAAGTATCCAATTGATTTTGAAGCTCAACAAAGTCACTTATAGATGTTAGAAAACATGACGTGCAAAAAAATGCTAATATTGCTCCCATGACTTGTATCACGGTGACATCCAGATGGTTAGTACCAATATTACAAGTTATTTATTGTGTAGGCTGTGAGGGTATTTTCTGTTTAACCTTACTAATGCTAGTGTACTAAAATATTGTTCTTTAAGACTAGGCATTGGGCTTGAGATAGTTCCTTTTACAAACTCATAATAAGATAGAAAAGTGTGTGTGCATAAGTAGAGGTTTGTTCTAACTGTTCTGTGGGTGTATAGAATGACCCCACGATGTCTGGGGAAACTGACTGGTTCCTCTCAGCTTAACTGGAGACAAAGTAAAGGTTATATCTTGCCCACCAGTGATAAAGCTGTTGTTCTGTTTGGAGCCTGTTTCCGGGCGAAATATTAATGTTTTGTGTGTGTGTGTGTGTGTGTGACCAGTAGGACCATACATCATCTGGGCCGATAGTCAAAGGCGCTTGCTCACCCAACTTGGGGGAACCGTTGAGCTACTGTTAGAGGAAGTATGTCTGGAGTGACTTCCTGTCACTTTGGGCACCTATTGTCCTCACTCAGTTGTGACAGRCTGAGACAACCTCTCCATTATAGTCTGTACCCTGTAACTTAGTTTCGTGTCTCTCCACACACACACACACACATACATAAGGTCACGTGTTTAGCAGATGTTTGTATGAGAAGGCTTGTCTATATAAGACTTCCGTACTCTTTTTGCTCTCACTCCGTTCACTTTGTTTGTGGTTTCCTTATTGTTTTTAATAAAAGTAATACCTTGATTAATTATTGACTTTGCCTCTCCTCATTATTAGTTAATAAAGGTAGAATTTCCACCACAGCGTAACGATGGTGATAGGTGTGTGTAATAATAAGCAGGCGGGCGACCTCGAGCGCCGGAGAGGGAGTATACGTGACAGACGCGCGCCGGAGAGGGAGTATACGTGACCGACGAGTGCCGGAGAGGGAGTATACGTGACCGACGAGTGCCGGAGAGGGAGTATACGTGACAGACGAGCGCCGGAGAGGGAGTATACGTGACAGACGAGTGCCGGAGAGGGAGTATACGTGACAGATATGGAGTCTCTCCGTACTCAAGTGCAGTTAGGATATATACACTGCCTTTGGAAAGTATTCAGACCGCTTGACTTTTTCCAAATTTTGTTACTTTACAGCCTTTCCTCAACAATCTACACACAATACCGCATAATGACAAAGTGAAAACAGGTTTTTTGAACTTTTTGCAAATCTATAACAAAAAAATATGAAATACCTTATTTACATATTGCTATGAGACAGGTGCTTCCTGTCTCCATTGAGCATCCTGGAAAGGATCGAAAGCCGTGCATCCTCCGAAACACAACCCCGCCAGCCACACCAATGTATCGGAGGAAACATTGAACACCTGGCAACCGTGTCAGCGTGCATGCGCCCGGCCCGCCACAGGAGTCGCTAGAGTGCGATGGTACAAGGACATCCCGGCCAGCCAAACCCTGTCCTAACCCTTGACGACGTTAGGCCGATTGCCTCATGGGTCTTCCGGTCACGGCCGGCTGCAACACAGCCTGGAATCAAACCAGGTTCTGTAGTGACACAGTCAAGACAATGCAGGAGTTGTCCTTGTGTGGCCCAGACTTGAACCCAATCGAACAAATCTGGAGAGGCCTGAAAATAGCTGTGCAGTGACACTCATCCATCCAACCTGACAGAGCTTGAGAGGATCTGCAAAGAAGAATGGGAGAAACTCGCTAAATACAGGTGTACCAAGCTTGTAGCTTCATACCCAGGAAGACCCGCGGCTGTAATCGCTGCGAAAGGTGCTTCAACAAAGTACTGAATAAAGGGTCTGAATACTTATGTAAGTGTATTTCAGTTTTGTATTTTTAATAAATTAAGAAAAATGTATTCGTCATTATTGGGTATTATGTGTAGATTGATATGGGGGGGGGGACAATGTAATCAATTTTAGAATAAGGCTGTAACATAACAAAGTCTGAATACTAATAGTCTGAATACTTTCCGAAGGCACTGTACACTACAGAGTCAGAGCATTTATCCCAAGATCAATGCAGTGTGATCATTGTAAAAGATTTTTGTGGTGTTTTCAAGTGTTTGCAGTAGGGAGAAACCGAGATGTCCAAGGTGTGGAAAAGATCATATCCTGTGTTATATAAGTGATGAAAATGTGAAGTATTGCAAAAAGAAAACGAGGTGACCAAAGTCATGGTTGTCCAACTTTTAAAAAGGGTTGAGGGTGTGAATGGTGCTCCTGAAGAGTCCATGGAGGTGGATAGGCCATCACCGCAGGCTGCAGGGGTTTCCTTTCACCAGCTGCACCCTGATATTTGAAAGGTTAAGAAGGTGGACTTTGTAGCCTTTATAGCTGTGGTGATAAATGGAACTGCCAAGGTGGAGAGAAGGTCCAGGAAAATAGATGTTATTATTGTGGATGTCGTCACAAACTGTACCACCCTCTCAGACCCTGGAGAAGGGAGATATGAAGGATGAAGTGGGAGGTTTTTTGTTTGTCATTTTACTATTTTTATTTGGTTGGATTATAAATTTGTTTCCCTGTCACGTATGGATTAGATATTTAACTTTTTTTTTTTGTTCAACCCGCCCAGTTGGTGGCGGCAATACACCTTGTTGGGTTGTAGTCTGCCATAAAACCCACAGAAGTTTTTATTTTATTTTATTTTTTAAAGCACTTTTCCACGTAAAAGAATGCCCGGGCTGCGGTTCCAATACAAAAGCAATCACTTTTAACTTTGGGTTCGTTACGTTTAATTTCCGCAAGCCATGTTCTTGGCACAAGCGCTCTAGCCAACAGCTCGCAGATACAGTCCGTGTCGTTTGTTCCACCTGTCACCAGAGGGCGGCAGAGACCATCCTAGAGACATTAGTGACACTCAGGTATGTCCTATTATTCATTATGATTTCCCTGTTAAAAGAGGTGTGTTTTCTGGTTTCCTTTGCAGAAGCTTGAATTGTTTACTGTGTGTATTTGTTTCCTGAGTGAGTTTTTGAGACTTAGTGTTTTTTGTTGTTTTTCCTGTGTTACTGTAATCCTTCGGCTACCGTTCTCAGTAAAGTATTATATTTATCCTTAACCACTGATTCCTCATCTGGTCTTTTCTCTGTACCTGGGTCCAACCTTACCACATCACAGCAAGCTTCTGCCTCAAACATGCACCCAGTAGAGATCACCCAGATCAAGAAGGTTGTAACCCACCAAGGAGCACTGCTGGGGCGGCAGCAAGAACAACTCTCCCAAATATCAGAGACCCTCCGGGTACTTACCGACTCCTCCAACCGCAGTCCAACCTCAAGCCAGGAGGAGCCAATACCCAAGTCTCATCACCCAGTGCTACAGGCGTTGCCGTAGTTCCTCCAGGGAACCTGCACCGGGAACCCAAGATCCCAGCCCCCGAGCGGTATGACTGCCACCCGGGAGGATACAAGGGGTTCCTCACTCAGTGCTCTCTGGTGTTCGAGCTACAGTCCTCCTCGTTCCACATCGATCGGGCATGATCGCCTACATTATCTTTCAACTCTCAGGCAAGGCCCTGGCTTGGGCAACGGCGGTGTGGGACCAGCAGCCACCATCCTGCAGCTCTATTTTAGCCTTCACTGCCGAGCTGCGACGAGTCTTCGACCACCCAGTCGGCAAACAAGAAGCGGTGGACTCTGGGGCCGCAGATAATTTCATTGATCAAGACTTTGCCAGAGAATTACAAATCCCCTGCGTGAAATGTCCCATCCCTCTGCAGATTCAAGCCTTGCTGGATGCCTCATTGGCTCCGGCCAGGTGGAATATCAGACCAAGCCCATTCTACTGCAGGTTGGGGTGAATCACTCAGAGACTATTAGTTTTCTTTTGATCACGGCTCCCGAGAATCCCCTTATTCTGGGATACCCCTGGCTAGCACTACATAACCCATTACTCTCCTGGTCCAACGGGACACCTACTAGACTGGGGTAAGAACTGCCAGGCTAAATGTCTAAGACCCCCACCTAGAGCCTCGCTGCGTCCCCCTGCATCCATTGAAGACCAAGACTTCTCCGCTCTCCCTCCCGAATACTTCGACCTCCGGGAAGCCTTCAGTAAGATGCAAGCCGCCACCCTCCCTCCTTATCGTCAATAAGACTACGCCATAGAACTCCTCCCCGGTCCATCTTTACTCGCTCTCGATCCCTGAAGCTGCTGTCATGGACAATTACATCCGCTAGTCGCTGGAGGCAGGTTTCATTCGCTCCTCAACATCCCCAGCTGGTGCAGGTTTCTTCTTCGTGGGGAAAAAGGATGTAGGTCGGCGTCCCTGCATCTATTACCAAAGGCTAAACATGATTACGATTTAAGAATCGTTACCCCCTACCACTGATGTCCGCCGCCTTGGAGCTGGCCAAAGGGGCCCAATTCTTCACCATACTGGACCTCCACAACGCTTACAATTTGGTGAGAATAATTTTTGGACAGAAAGTTTCAGATTTTTGCAATGTTACATAGATGGAAAAAAGCTGTCCTTGAAACAGTCTTGATATGTTCGTCAAAAAGAGAGATCAGGGTCCAGAGTAACGCCGAGGTCCTTCACAGTTTTATTTGAGACGACTGTACAACCATCAAGATTAATTCACAGATTCAACAGAATATATCTTTGTTTCTTGAGACCTAGAACTAGCATCTCTGTTGTGTCCGAATTTAAAAGTAGAACATTTGCCACCATCCACTTCCTTATGTCTGAAACACAGGCTTCCAGGTAGGGCAATTTTGGGGCTTCACCATGTTTTATCGAAATGTACAGCTGTGTGTCGTCCGCATAGCAGTGAAAGTTAACATTATGTTTCCGAATGGCATCACCAAGAGGTAAAATATACAGTGAAAACAATAGTGGTCCTAAAACGGAGCCTTGAGGAACACCGAAATGTACAGTTGATTTGTCAGAGGACAAACTGATATCTTTCCGACAGATAACATAAGTAGTCCTACAGTATCACAGCGAGGTCAAACAGGTGTGTGTGTGTGTTAGTCATATTATCCAGCGTCCACAGCAACACTTGATTATTCTCTACCCCCCCCTGTGCATGTGGTGTACTATGGGTTTAGTCATGCTCTCACTAAACCCTCATATTTTCTCTGTCTCTGTCTCCCCTTCCGGAGGGCTTTAGGCTCYTGGACGGCGACTGAGGACACCCTGGTCTGACACATGGACGTGCCTGGCCCAATCCAACCTGGCCCCCCTCAGGTGTCATTGGAAAGGTTATCAACACGACTCAGATTGGTGGAAAGCAGATAGAATTGCAGGAAATTTACTTTAAAACAGCAACATTTTCTCTCAGCATTAAAGCAACATTTTCTAGAATAGCATGAGATTAGCTGCTTTCCCAAAAAGATTCCTTAGTTTCAATGTCCAAGAATTTGTCCCACCCCCATTGTAGTGTTTTGAATGCCAAAGAATGAGACATGTGTTGTCAAGGAAATAAAATATTTGCGTCATGATTACAGTGACTGTGGGAACAATGTGAAGGCTAAGGGTTGTAATTGTGGGGAGGAACACCAAATAATTTGGTGGATGCCAGGTGCAGAGAGAGGCCCAGAGATACCTAAACAGTTCCACAACTGAATGCATTCAACTGAAATGTGTCTTGCGCATTTAATCCGATCCCTCTGAATCAGACCCCTTTGCACAAGGGCAGAACAGAAGATTTTTTACACATTGCCAGCTCGAGGATTCGAACCAGCAACCTTTCGGTTACTGTCCCAACATTCTTAACTGCTAGGCTACCTGCCAGAATGGTGTGACTACTAGGCGGACGGATGTCGTTACCATGGCGTCTTCCGTCGTATGTGGAGCTACTGTCAGAACTGGTGTCCCTACTAGTCCTGACACGGTTTCCTATTCAGAAATCTTGCTCTGATAAATGTGCTGTCCCTACGTTAGTAGGGATTTATTTGTTTATTTATTTTAGTGGTACAGAACTAGGCAAACCATGATTGATCGCACACTCCAGAACAGTAGGTGGTGGTATGCACCTTGAACGTTTGTTTGCGGACCGCCATTAAACCATAGAAGAAGATTTACACCTGTCAACATGGAGGTAGATTCTATATAGTTTACACCTGTCACACATTGGAGAAACATGGAGGTAGATTCTATATAGTTTTGTTTTGGAGTAATTTTTTATTTTTTTTATTTAACCTTTATTTAACTAGGCAAGTCAGTTAAGAGGAAATTCTTATTTACAATGACGGCCTACCAAAAGCCATCTGCGGGGACGGGGGCCTGTCCCCGCAGGTGGCTTTTGGTATCCACCTATATATATATATATATATATATATATATGACAAAACACACATCATGACAAGAGAGACAACACAACACTACATAAAGAGAGACCTAAGACAACAACACAGCATGGTAGCAACAAAACATGACAACAACATGGTAGCAGCACAAAACATGGTACAAACATTATTGGGCACAGACAACAGCACAAAACATGGTACAAACATTATTGGGCACAGACAACAGCACAAAACATGGTACAAACATTATTGGGCACAGACAACAGCACAAAACNCAGCACAAAACATGGTACAAACATTATTGGGCACAGACAACAGCACAAAACATGGTACAAATATTATTGGGCACAGACAACAGCACAAAACATGGTACAAACATTATTGGGCACAGACAACAGCACACAGGGCAAGAAGGTAGAGACAACAACACATCACGCAAAGCAGCCACAACTGTCAGTAAGAGTATCCATGTTTGTGCATGACCCTGCATTGTATCAATTGATACCTGGTGGCATTGATGGAACAAAAGTGAATTCTAGACAGGGCTTCTTCCCAGATATCATCCAAGATCATAAAATGATACAAACTGGGAGACTAGGTGTGTTGAGTTGTGAGGGAGCTGTAACAGGTCATAAAATGATACACACTGGGAGACTAGGTGTGTTGAGTTGGGAGGGAGCTGTAACAGGTCATAACATTTTTCACAAAAACTCCCACTATACCTAACATCATTAATAACTTTTTAGAAGTACAATTTAACAAGGATGGCTAACTCTGGAAATTCCTTCGTTCTCTATAGTTAGGTAAATCAGCTTTGAGTTTTTTTTTGCAATTTACTTGTGGAACAATCTCAAACTCTCAAAAGGTGATGATTTGGTACCTCTAATGCATTTCGGACACTGATTGAGGACGTTTTGTAGTATGTGTTTGTTTTCTATGACTGTTTTGTATCTCTGCTTTGCTTTTCATATTGTATTAATGTGTATATTTTTGTAATTACAGGGCTTAGTCTCAGTATGACTCCCTGTTAAATACAAATTCTCACCTAATGCTCCTCACTCATGATATTGAATGAATCTTGTATAAACTAATGCTATACAGTCGACTCCTGCATGTAGGCTGCCGTGCACAGTAGTAAACCCCCATCCAGCTGGCGGCGCTGTTGTGCATTTCCGGGTTTGCCACCAACTAGTTAGAACCGAGGTATTTTCTGAAATTTCCTTGACTAGAACACGGAAGTAGGATTGGAAACCACTCTGTTTTGATTTTGCATTCATTGCGTGGAGTAACAAAATATCCACTAACTGAACTGAATAGGATACCCGACTCTCATTCGACTGAAAATGTATAAACTACAGTTGTTGCGTCTGTTTTTAAATGATCGTTTAACGGCGGCTGCTGTGGAGATTTTCGGGGCAGTTGAGAAAACGGTAGTGGAGTACCAGGAGGAGAATGATCGGCTACGGAGTCTGCTGCGGATCACACCAGAGATACCGCTATGTAGAATAGGTTCGTATGTATATTTACTGATAGCTAGCTATAGTTCTTTCTACCTCATTGATAAACTGTTTCGGCTAACAGTGATCATCATTACATACATTTTAAGACGTTGTTTTTAATTTACCGCTCATGGATGAAAAATTGTACCATAAAAACCAGGAAGTGATTTGGATGTATAATAAAAAATGGAAAAACTTTATAAATAAATATGATTCTCTTTATTTATTGAGAAATAGTCGAAAATAGATTATAGTTCTCCAGTTATTGAGTTGGAAGTACAGTTGACCTAATTAAAATTGACCCCAATGCTGATGTCTAAAGTCTAGGTAAACTCTAGCCCTCTTTCCCTCCAGACTCCCTGCAGCTCTCTGTCTCTGAAGAGGAGGTTCCCCCTGAGCAGGAGTGGAGCCCCAGTCTGGGACAGGAGGACCCAGAGCCCACACAGATGAAAGGGAAACAAGAGGAAATTAGGACCAATCAGGAGGCAGACCAGCTTCCAGGGCTGGAGGCTGATGTCATAGAATTCATTTTCACTCCTTCCTGTGTGAAAAGTGAATGTGATCTGGAGGACCCACTTTGGTCCTTGACTCTTCCCCAAACCAAGACTGTGGAGAACAGAGAGAGTCACTCTAAACCAGTGGATCTGAAACCTTTTGGCACTGTGACCCATATTAAGGATCTTCACATTCCCTGTTTATCGCCATATAATCAAAGCAATGCCTCCAGCCACAGTTCAGCCATAAGCAGTGACCCAGTAGGACTTGACATCAGCCCACCATTAGATCCAAACACGTCAATGGGGGAACACGGTTCCAAACCCAGCACCACGTCTAGAAAAACTCCCCACTGCCGKGACTGTGGTGAAACGTTTCCTCTGAAAGCTGACCTGCAGAGGCACGTGACTCTTACCAAGAAGAGACTCAGCGAATGTCACTTCTCCAATAAACAGTACAACTCCACCTGTAAACCGGAAGCCCATGTCCAACTCTGTCACATGGAGAAATGCTGCACTTGCCCTATTTGTGGCATGACCTTCAAACACAAGGGAGATCTATCCAGGCACATGGGTATTCACACAGGAGAGAAACCATTTATCTGTGGTGTCTGTGGAAAAAGCTTCTATCAGAAGGGACACCTTACAGATCATAAACGGACTCACACAGGAGAGAAACCATTTAGCTGCGGTGACTGTGGGAAAAGCTTCAATCTGAAGGGGAACCTAAGGAAGCATAAACTGACTCACACAGGAGAGAAACCATTTTGCTGTGGTGACTGTGGGAGAAGCTTCAGTCTCAATATGAACTTAACCAGGCATAAACTGACTCACACAGGAGAGAAACCATTTAGCTGTGGTGACTGCGGGAAAAGCTTTACTCAAAAGACTAACCTGCTGACGCATGTGAAAAACATACACAAAGGAGGAAAGCAGGATGAAAATTAGGACAAAGATGTTCTGTCAGAAGATGGGAATTAAAAGGCAGGATGTGGACAACACTTTTAAGTAGGGCTGGTATATACAGTGGGGCAAAAAAGTATTTAGTCAGCCACCAATTGTGCAAGTTCTCCCACTTAAAAAGATGAGAGAGGCCTGTAATTTTCATCATAGGTACACTTCAACTACAGGCCTCTCTCATCTTTTTAAGTGGGAGAACTTGCACAATTGGTGGCTGACTAAATACTTTTTTGCCCCACTGTATATATTTTTTAATGGATGGTATTTGCAGCTATTTTATGTTTTTGAATAGTTAAAATTCTACATTTGCTTCATGAGTAGTGCGTGACCCTAAGGTGGCAACATATACAGTATCAGTGAAAAGTTTAGACACACCTACTCATTCAAGGGTTTTTCTTTATTTTCTACATTGTAAGAGTGTGCAAAGCTGTCATCAAGGCAAAGGGAGGCTACTTTGAAGAATCTAAAATATATTTTGCTTTGTTTTAACACTTTTTTGGTTACTACATGATTACTGTATATAAGTGTGTTAGCTAGCATGCACTGATGTAATGGTCCCATAAGCCCACTACTAGTTTTCATGCTACAGATTTTACCATCGACAACCATCAACATCGTTAAGACCTGCACAACTAACGTTGCTGTTTCCTATTTAACAACAGATAATAAATAACGCTCAACTGGGACCACTGGGTGATTTATTTGAACAAAACACAACGCAAGGAGAGTACGATTAACATCTGTTCCATCTCTCAGGTGATGAGAGAATGGTCTGACTGATGTCATTGATACATTAAAACATGTTTACTTTCTGGGAAATATCTCCCCCAATTTGTCCAAGAGTATTTCTCAGAAATGTTGACCTACTGCTGCTCGTTCATGATGTTGATTTAATATTTTATGGAGTATTGATGTACAGTCGAGTGTCATCCACTCCTAGGTAGCCTATTTTTTGGCGAGGAAGTACAGGTGTATCCTACCACGGAAGAGTTTTGCTATCTTCCACACCCCCTTTAAATCAGCAGTTGTATTGTCGGAGTAGAAAACCATAAACACTTTTAAAACGATAAGTAGCATATTGTTTTTATCTATAAAATGGCTTCCACAACGAACTTAATTTGTTTTGAGCACTTTACACATTTAGTTTGGGATCCAAATTGTATTTGTCACATGAACGGATACAACAGGTATAGACCATACAGTGAAATGCTTACTTACAAGCCTTTAATTAACCAACAATGCAGATTTAAGAAGAAAAAAAGTGTTCGAAACGTATTTACTAAACGTAATTTGCCTAATGATGAAAGAGTGGAGGAYCGTCTCATTTCAAACAAGCGCATTTCCATCCACTTTCACTCTGCTCGCTGACTCTCCTCGATTAACTTTGACCTTTTTCAAAAGGAGGCGAGAGAGGACTGAGGAGAGAGGACGCAAGAGTTTAGCAAATCTAATTGTATAAAAAGGTAATTTTTTTTAAATTTCATTGTCCGGGAGAATCTCAATTGCGTACTCCTTGCGTCCTCTCACGTCTCTTTTCGCCTCCTTCTTAAAACCTATTGGATGAGCAAGCCAGAGGTCCAGCCTCTCTGACATTCTCCTCCAATGAGTGTTGAGAAGGAGGCATAGCTGTGGGAAGTAGTTGTGCTGAGGGTGCTGCACCCCCCTGAAAAATCTGAATGAAAAAAAGTATATGTATATTTTTTTGCTCACAAATGTAGTGCACTGGGCCTTTACTAGTCCTGTATTAGCGCACTGATATAGACGTTTTCAGTGCAGGCAACCCCAAAAAAATCTGCATTATATTATATATATTTTAAGACTAAAACTAGGGATGAAAGCAGATTGAATTTCTTCCCGGTATGGGACCTCCTACAGTATGTGTGCACACATAGGAGGTCCCATAAAAATAGGCTCATATTTTATTTTTTATGATTCTAGTCATAGAATTCCATATAGAACCCCTATTAATTCAATAGGATCTCTGTGGGCCTAGTCGTAAAGATTTGTAATTTAACTTTTTTWATGTTTTACCTTTTATTGTGACATAAACACAACCAGTCATTAAGTTTTCATCTGATTGTTAAACAATCACTTCAAAGAGCTGCTTTACTAGGCTACCCTTGCAAGTTCATCCACTCGCAACATAGGGGAGAGCGAGGTAAGTTGTCACGCGGGTAAACTGTTCATACCTCCAACACTAGAGGCGCTAGCTCAAATCAAACAGCTACTTTGTGTGACTACATGTTCTATGGTCAACTTCCTGTTCACATGTGGTCAAGGTCACTCTAATCTGAGGGGAGCACAAGTAAATTTTTTCCCCCCTTCAAAAGTAAAAAATGTACCACTATACATTTTATGCAATACAACTATGTGAGGTATGAATGTTCAAAAATTATAATTTTACACTGAGTAGAGGAGACAATAATGTGTATTTTTGATACTTTAGCTGCAGTTCTATGTTGAGCTAACCTTGAGATTTAGCCAACATTAGCACACATGTCAGTTTGGGACAAGTCTTCACATGTGACAACTTGCCCCAGTATACATAGTCAGCTTTGATAATAGTATTAAATGGTTACAGTAAATTGATTATTATATGTACGTATAGTTTAGAGCAGCAGACATGTCCCTGGACTACACAAGACAGGCTCTGGTGTGTGTGTGTGTGTGTGTGTATGTGTGTGTGTGAACAGATGTGTTGTTGTGTGTGTGTGAAATGTGTGTTGTTGTGTTGTGTGTTGTGTGTGTGTGTGTGCGCTAACAGGAATTTTTATTTTTTCTCGGTGGGAGATTTGGTAGGGTAGTGGAACTTGCTACCCGGAATATAGACCTTTTACCCCTGATAGGCTTACGCACGTGTTTCATTTTTGGAATACGTTGGGCAGGTTAATGTTGTTGTTTTTTTGTGTGTGTCTGTGGACTGAGCAGTTGTCTCGGCACATCCGTGCTTGGTGGAATCTGCCAGCGTGCTGGGGGTTTATTTCCTTGCCAGCGGGCTACAGTGCGTAAATACCCACCGCAAATCCGCACGAAGACTAGGGTTGAATTAATGTAGGTTTTGGGGAAGCTCCGTATCTCATCTCTCTTCTGTGGTGCTCAGGGTGATTGTCATCTCTCTGGTTGTGGTCTGAGTGCTCAGCAGAGGGGTTGAGCGAGATTATTTACTAATGACTATGGCGTTATGTGGACGATTCATTTGATGTTGAACTGATGTTTTTACTGATGTTGAAGATTGTTGAACATTATGATTGAAATTAGTTATTCTGTTACGTTGGGAAGTGACTGTGAATCGTTGGGAAGTGACTGTGAATCGTTGGAAGTGACTATGAATCATTGGGAAGTGACTATGAATCGTTGGGAAGTGACTATGAATCGTTGGGAAGTGACTATGAATCGTTGGAGTTGTTAATTAAGGACCTTGATGTTCTTTTCGTTGGAGTTTGTAGTTTATGTGGTCTCTCGTCGCCCTGTTCCTGATGTTTGTATTGTCAGGTTCTGTCTTTCCTGTCTATTCCTCCTGTCTTGTTTCTTCTTCCTCTTAAAAGTTGCTTCCTATGCCCTAAGGTTGCTGAGGTCTGGGAGTCTTCCTCCTCTAAAGTTGCTTCCTATGCACTAAGGTTGCTGAGGTCTGGGGAGTCTTCTTCCTCTTAAATGTTGCTTCCTATGCACTAAGGTTGCTGAGGTCTGGGGAGTCTTCTTTCCTCTTAAAAGTGCTTCCTATGCACTAAGGTTGCTGAGGTCTGGGGAGTCTTCTTTCCTCTTAAATGTTGCTTCCTATGCACTAAGGTTGCTGAGGTCTGGGGAGGAGGAGGTTGGCTGGGGCAAATTGGAAGTGTGAACACGTAACCCCTCACCAATTTGGGACGCAGAGGCTGTGTCAATTTGGGACGCAGAGGCTGTGTCAATTTGGGACGCAGAGGCTGTGTCAATTTGGGGACGCAGGGGCCGGTATGTTGTTCCGGGGTCCTTGTTGGTCCCCGGTTTTATCACCTTTCAACACCCTGCATTATCACATTCATGCATGCTAAACACTCACTTACACTACTGATTACTGATTACACACACCATTGTATATTGTACTTAGTTACTTTATTTAATAAATATATATTTGTTACTCCTTATCTCCACGTTGTCTCCCTTTTGTTACGGGCTTTGAGCCGGTTCGTGACATAACACACTGCATGCCTACTGTATGAGACAGTATATCCACACACACTCACACACACTACTTCATACAGTGTCATTAATTTTTTTACAACTTTTTATTTAACCTTTATTTAACCAGGTAGACTAGTTGAGAACAAGTTCTCATTTGCAACTGCGACCTGGCCARGATAAAGCAAAGCAGTGCGACACAGACAACAACACAGAGTTACACRTGGRATAAACAAAACATACAGTCAATAAYACARTAGAAAAGTATATATACAGGGTGTGCAAATGACGTAAGATAAGGGAGGTAAAGCAATAAAATAGGCCATAGTGGCGAGGTAATTACGATATAGCAATTAAGCACAAGGAGTGATAGATGTGCAGAAGATKAATGTGCAAGTAGAGATACTGGGGTGCAAAGGAGCAAAATAAATAAATACAGTATGGGGATGAGGTAGTTGGATGGGGTATTTCCAGATGGGCTATGTACAGGTGCAGTGATCTGTGAGCTGCTCTGACAGCTGGTGCTTAAAGCTAGTGAGGGAGATCAGAGTCTCCAGCTTCAGTGATTTTTGCAGTTTGTTCCAGTCATTGGCAGCAGAGAACTGGAGGGAAAGACAACCAAAGGAAGATTTGGCTTTGGGGGTGACCAGTGAGATATACCTGCTGGAGCGNAGTGAGATATACCTGCTGGAGCGTGTTTTGCGAGTGGGTGCTGCTATGGTGACCAGTGAACTGAGATAAGGCAGGGCTTTACCTAGCAAAGAGTTGTAGATGACCTGGAGCCAGTGGGTTTGGCGATGAGTATGAAGCGAGGGCCAGCCAACGAGAGCATACAGGTCGCAGTGGTGGGTAATATATGGGGCTTTGGTGACAAAACAGATGGCACTGTGATAGACTGCATCCAATTTGTTGAGTAGAGTGTTGGAGGTTATTTTGTAAATGACATCGCCGAAGTCRAGGATCGGTAGGATAGTCAGTTTTACGAGGGTATGTTTGGCAGCATGAGTGAAGGATGCTTTTTTGCGAAATAGGAAGCCGATTTTAGATTTCATTTTGGATTGGAGATTCTTAATGTGGGGCCAGAAGGAGAGTTTACAGTCTAACCAGACACCTAGGTATTTGTAGTTGTCCACATATTCTAGGTCAGAACCGTCCAGAGTAATGATGCTGGATGAGCGGGCAGGTGTGGGCAGTGATCGGTTGAAGAACATGCATTTAGTTTTACTTGCATTTAAGAGCAGTTGGAGGCCACGGAAGGAGAGTTGAATAGCATTGAAGCTCGTCTGGAGGTTAGTTAGCACAGTGTTCAAAGAAGGGCCAGAAGTGTACAGAATAGTCTCGTCTGTGTTGAGGTGGATCAGAGAATCACCAGCAGCAAGAGCGACATCATTGATGTATACAGAGAAGAGAGTCGGCCCGAGAATTGAACCCTGTGGCACCCCCATTGAGACTGTCAGAGGTCCGGACAACATGCCCTCCGATTTGACACACTGAACTCTATCAGAGAAGTAGTTGGTTAACCAGGCGAGGCAGTCATTTGGAAAACCAAGGCTGTTGAGTCTGCCGATAAGAATGTGGTGGTTGACAGAGTCGAAAGCCTTGGCCAGGTTGATGAATACGGCTGCACAGTATTGTCTCTTATTGATGGCAGTTATGATATCGTTTAGGACCTTGAGCGTGTCTGAGGTGCACCCATGACCAGCTCGGAAGCCAGATTGCATAGTGGAGAAGGTACGGTGAGATTCGAAATGGTCGGTGATCTGTTTGTTAACTTGGCTTTCGAAGACCTTAGGAAGGCAGGGTAGGATAGATATAGGTCTGTAGCAGTTTGGGTCTGGAGTGTCTCCCCCTTTGAAGAGGGGGATGACCGCGGCAGCTTTCCAATCTTTGGGGATCTCAGACTATACGAAAGAGAGGTTGAACAGGCTAATAATAGGGGTTGCAACAATTTCGGCAGATAATTTTAGAAAGAGAGGGTCCAGATTGTCTAGCCGGGCTGATTTGTAGGGGTCCAGATTTTGCAGCTCTTTCAGAACATCAGCTATCTGGATTTGGATGAAGGAGAAATGGGGGAGGCTTGGGCGAGTTGCTGTGGGGGGTGCAGGGCAGTTGACCGGGGTAGTGGTAGCCAGGTGGAATTGCATGTGGTGTTATGAATTGCATTGTGGCAACAATGATATGTAATGTAATGAATACGTAATTGCAATGAGGAAATGTGTTTTGGAAGGAAGGAAGGAAGGAAGGAAGGAAGGAAGGAAGGAAGGTTAGAAATTATAAAAGAAAGACCGAGAATGGCAACACACCACCTGGCATAATGTTAAAGGCAGTGAGGCAGGTGAACTTGCAGAACAAATCAATCAGGAGCAAAGTATTTTGACATAAATTACCGTACTCTGACTAGGTATTGTCACAAGGTTACCAGAGAAGAAGTTGAAAGTCAGACAGCCACGCCAACAACCGTGGTTGGCTATAGTAGCCACGGTAGGTTTTTTTTCTTCACCTGATTTGGAGATGTTCAGTATATTACTAGGTCAGCTGACATTTATTTTGGTCTGTCGCCAAGTGAGGCTACCAGTTTTCTGTGGCACACCAGCTGAAGTTTGCGCAAAAGGGGGCAGAAAAAGTGCAACTTGGAGTGGTTTACAGGGTTCTTAAAGAGTTCTACGACAATGTAGCAGAAGTGCTACAGAGATATCAATTTGGATCAGGAGACATATGGAATGGACATAAACCTGGCAAAGTGGTGGGCAGACGTGGATTCAAACAAGTAGGGTCACTGACCTCCGCTGAAAGGGGAACCCGTCGTCACACTGACCTCCGCTGAAGGGGGAACCCGTCGTCAGATGGCTCTCGTGAAAGGGGAACCCCGTGTCCAGCTGCTCCGTCGTGAAAAGGGGAACCCGGTCCCACGACCTCGCTGAGAAGGGGAACCGTCGTGAGATGGCCTCGTTGAAAGGGGAAGCTGTGTCAACTGGTTCTGTCCTGGTTCTAGCTCACAGGAATAGTATACTCCGTATTTTATCTTAACACTAAATCCTATATTTATTGGTCAGTACACTGTTCGCAGATGTTAATAGGAGTGGTAAAGCGAAATGCTTGTGCTTCTAGTTGACATCGGAATATTTACAGTACATCTACCAATTTCACAGAACACTACCGTTAATACACCAAGTGTAAGGATGAATAAAGGAATATGTACATATAATAATGGAGGAGCGAGCCGAGATCCGGCATGGCCAGGGATGCGTAGATGGTCATAGAGTACGTATATACCATATGAGATGAGGTATGTAGGATGCATATGTAACATTATATTAAGTGGCATTTGTTAAAGTGACTAGTGATACTTATTACTTCATTTTTAATTATTAGAATGTGGTAGAGATGAGTCGTATGTTGGAGCAGACTCAATGTTAGTGATGGCTGTTTAACAGTTCTGATGGCCTCTGTGTAGAGCGTTTTCTAGTCTCTCGGTCTCGAGTTTGGATGGCATTATGCGAATGCTCTTTGGATGAAGGTTTGGGTGGTTAACAGGCATGTTGCTCGGGTGGTGTTTGTTCTTGGCTCTTTTTGGCACTTCGCTGTGACGGGGTGGTGAGGTGTCTTGAGGGAGGTAGTTTTTTGACGCCCTGGTGATTGCGTTGTGCAGCTCTTACTCTCTGGAAGAGCCTTACGGTTTGGGGGCGGAGAGTTTTGCTGTACCAGGCGTATCAGTCGAGAAGATGCTGCTCGATTGTGCTGACTGTAAAATGTGTAAGTGTTTTGGTGACAAGCAAATTTCTTAGTCCTTCTGAGGTTGAAGAAGGCGCTGCTTGGCTTCCTTCACGCACGCTGTCTGTGTGGGTGGACCATTTCAGTTTGTCCGTGATGTGTACGCCGAGGAACTTAAAACTTTCCACCTTCTCCACTACTGTCCCGTCGATGTGGATAGGGGGGTGCTCCCTCTGCTGTTTCCTGAAGTCCACGATCATCTCCTTTTGTTTTGTTGACGTTGAGTGTGAGGTTGTTTTCCTGACACCACACTCCGAGGGCCCTCACCTCCTCCCTGTAGGCTGTCTTGTCGTTGTTGGTAATCAAGCCTACCACTGTAGTGTTGTCTGTAAACTTGATGATTGAGTTGGAGGCATGCATGGCCACGCAGTCATGGGTGAACAGGGAGTACAGGAGAGGGCTGAGAACGCACCCTTGTGGGGCCCCAGTGTTGAGGATCAGCGGGGTGGAGATGTTGTTTCCTACCCTCACCACCTGGGGGCGGCCCGTCAGAATGTCCAGGACCCAGTTGCACAGGGCGGGGTCGAGACCCAGGGTTTCGAGCTTAATGACGAGTTTGGAGGGCACTATGGTGTTAAATTCTGAGCTGTAGTCAATAAACAGCATTCTTACATAGGTATTCCACCTGTCCAGATGGGTTAGGGCAGTGKGCAGTGTGATTGTGATTGCGTCGTCTGTGGACCTATTGGGGCGGTAAGCAAATTGGAGTGGGTCTAGGGTGTCAGGTAGGGTCGAGGTGAGATGGTCCATGACTAGTCTCTCAAAGCACTTCATGATGACAGAAGTGAGTGCTACGGAGCTATAGTCGTTTAGCTCAGTTACCTTAGCTTTCTTGGGAACAGGAACAATGGCGGCCCTCTTGAAGCATGTGGGAACAGCAGACTGGGATAGGGATTGATTGAATATGTCCATAAACACCAGCCAGCTGGTCTGCGCATGCTCTGAGGACGCGGCTAGGGATGCCGTCTGGGCCGGCAGCCTTGCGAAGGTTAACACGAATAAATGTTTTACTCACGTTGGCTGTGGTGAAGGAGAGTCCGCAGGTTTTGGTAGCGGGCCGTGTCGATGGCACTGTATTGTCCTCAAAGCGAGCGAAGAAGTTGTTTAGTTTGTCTGGGAGCAAGACATTGGGGTCCGCGACAGGGCTGGTTTTTATTCCCCCCGTGTCAACTTCTGCGATCATTTCCTGATCAACGGGCCACCTGGCAGCAAAGGAGGGGCAAATGCCTCTGGGTGGATGAAAGATGTGCACTTTGTTGACTTCCTGAAACATTTTGTTGAGCATACGAAGTGCTCAAAGGAGAAGCACCAACCAGCCAGGCTCCAGCACCATTTCAGCCCTGCCAGGCTCCAGCACCATTTCAGCCCTGCCAGGCTCCAGCACCATTTCAGCCCTGCCAGGCCCCAGCACCAACCTGCCAGGCCCCAGCACAATTTCAGCCCTGCCAGGCTCCAGCACCATTTCAGCCCTGCCAGGCCCCAGCACCATTCCAGCCCTGCCTAGCACGAGCTCAGACAGGCTGTTCTTATTTGTTGATAATCCAATGTGATAACTTACCAGACGTAGTGTGACAATTTACCCGCTGATGGGATAAATTGTCACAAGTGCACACTCTATATTTAACGGTCTACAACTCCCTACTGAAATAAGATATGAAGATGTAATGAATACAACATATGTGCCCAAGACTTCCTTATTTCATTTGATATGACATGTATACCATTGTGATGTATTGTGCTCCATTGTGATGTATTGTGCTCCATTGTGATGTATTGTGCTCCATTGTGATGTATTGTGCCCAGTAAATGTTAGACAGTGTGAAAAGTGTGTGAACATACCTCGCTCTCCCCTACCATATTTCCAGCCTCCAAACAGTGGTGAATGGAAAGAGACCTATTTTACACAAAACACCAAAAAGTGTAATGACATTGGCCGATTGTCATTGGGGCCAGAATTTATGCGTTCACAGTTGTCCCCGCGCGCATCTTGGTGTCGGCCACTCATCTCTGCCTTGGCAAAATKTCAGTGTTATCATAGAACCACATTGCATTTTGGATTGTAGGCAATACCACAAGTCCATTCGCAAATTGTTAATTCCTCTGACATGCGTAATGATAAATACGTGTGTAATAGCCTACAGTTTTCTTGACATTTTGTTTTAATTATTGTGATAGGCTTATGTTTTACCGGTACGGGCTACTCCCACTATTTATTTGTCTGGAACGCCGTACCGGACCATACCGCCTTGCTTTCACCCCTGACTAAAACTAAATCTAAAATAGCTGCCAAAGTTAACGCTGATATACAGTCGACTCCTGGTGAAGAATTGATTATGACAGATTATCCTATACTTATGATAACCACTGTTTGTGTACATGTATTTATGATTTCCCTTTACTACTGGTCTGTAAACTTTCTTGCACAGTAGTTAAACTCCCATCCAGTTGGCGGCGTTGCTGTGCGTTTCTGGGTTTGCCACCCACTAAAATCAAGGAGTTTTCTAAAATTCCTTGACTAGAACACGGAAGTAGGATTGGAAACGACTCTGTTTTGATTTTGCATTCCTTGTGTGGGGTAAAGAAATACATACTGACTCTACTAAATAGGTACCCAACTCTCATTCGACTGAAAATGTCTAAGCTACAGTTGTTGAGTGTGTTTTAAATGAGCGTTTAAACGGCGGCAGCTGTGGAGATTTTCGGGGCAGTTGAGAAAACGTAGTTGAGTACCAGGAGGAGAATGATCGGCTACGGAGACTGCGCTGCGGATCCCTCCAGAGATACCACAACGTAAAAATAGGTACTTAGCTACTGTGGCCTTCAGAAAGTATTCATTACACCTTGACTAATTCTACATTTTGTTGTTACAGCCGGATACAAAATGTATTTTTTTCGCTTCCCATCAACACACAATACCCTATAATGACAAAGTGAAACCGTGTTTTTAGCAAATGTTTCCAATTTTTTTTGAAAAGAGTCAATAAATGTTAGTATACACCTTTTTGGCAACGATTACAGCTGTGAGCGCTTTCCTGCAGTAAGTCTCTATGAGATTTGCACACCCTGGATTGTACAATCATTTGCCATTATTATTTTAAAAATTCTTCAAGCTCCTGTCAAGTTAGTTGTTGATCACGTACTAAACAGGACACTTTTCAAGATGTTGCCATAGATTTTCCACAGAAGATTTTAATTAGTGATGCAACTGATATTACATTTTTGTCCGATACCGCATATCCAGTAAATTTTCCTTGCCAAAAAAACCCCGATACCCGATATTTAACATTTTAGCGGCATTTTAAGCATTCTAGTTCATTTAAAATAGTTAACACACCACACATGGACGCAGCGGTCTAAGGCACTGCATCTCAGTGCAGATGCCCTGGTTCGAATCCAGGCTGTATCACGTGATTTGGGAGTCCCATAGCGCGGGCACAATTGGCCCAGAATTTTTCTTTCTTTCTCCCCCCAATTTCCTGGTATCCCAATTGATAGTATTGCTGCATCTCCCGTACGGACTCGGGAGAGGCGGTCGAGAGCCATGCGTCCTCCGAAACACAACACAACCAAGCCGCACTGCTTCGTTGACACAATGCACATCAACCCGGAAGCCAGCCGCACCAATGTGTCGGAGGAAACACCGTAACCTGGCGACCTGGTCAGCGTGCCACTGCGCCCGCCACAGGAGTCGCTAGTGCGCGATGAGACAAGGATATCCCTGCCGGCCAAACCCTCCCTAACCCGGACGACGCTGGGCCAATTGTGCGCTGCCCCATGGGCCTCCTGGTCACGACCGGCTACGACAGAGCCTGGACTCGAACTCAGAATCTCTGGTGGCACAGCTAGCACTGCGATGCAGCGCCTCAGACCACTGCGCCACCCGGGAGGGTAAGAATTTGTTCTTAACTGACTTGCCTAGTTAAATAAAGGTTACACACACCACACTGACCAAAAAGTTATTTTGTTGGCATTTACGCATGTCCCCATTACCAGTAAAACATCCTCAAAACCTATTTCTTTCACTTGATGTGCCGTTTTGTTGTTCAGTCGTTTCATACTCAACCAGGATTATTGTGAATTTTCCAGTATGTATGTGGCAATTATTTATTTCAGAAGGAGCCAGCAAAACTAGTGTACTCTATATGTGCTCTGGGTCATTAGACATGCACGACTGGTTATTCCTGTAACTGTGTTATGGCCAACTATGTACTGTTGCTATGGTTACACCTCTTTTGGTATTTTCCAGAACAGGGTTGTCCCTTTCAGAGGAGTTAGCAGGATGACATGTATGGTTATTTCTGTAGGGTGCCATGGTCTGTTACTATGGTCCTACATGCATGAAACTATTTCTGTGGCTCTACAGGTTCCATGTCCTAATATGAAGGCAATAGCTAACTATATAGCTCGGTGTAACTCTAATTTATAAGACAGTTGTTATTTGATTAATGGTGGTCGGACCCATCTATGTGAAGCTAGCTACAATAAGGATTAGCCACAATAGTGGACTTTGCGGTTAGCCTTCAAAATAAATGTATGGCATAATTCTACTATTTGTATTAATTTGCATCACTGTCAATGACATACTTTTATTTTGAAGGCAAACCTCAAATTCCAGTATTTGTGGCTAGCTTCACAACACATGGTGCGGTCGAGCTAGATGAAGCTAGCTGGCTGCTTATAATTTGGGCAACAGGTTTAAGTAGCTGGCTAGCTATTTATTTTAATGAACTGGAGTTCAATTTCAATAGGCGAACAACAAGTGGCTACCTAGCTAATACTTACTCACTAGGATTCCTAAATCATTGCTAAGAATAATGAAAATGACTGCAGTTTCTACTGGTCATTGTTTTCAGTCTGGTTGTATTGGTGTTAGCTAGGTACCAAGCTACAGCTAGCTACCCCAGAAGTTGTGGTCGAACAAATGATGCTTTATTACCAACGCGGTATTATAAACACATCGTTCGTGGCCGGTGTGTTTGCTTGTTTGCATACTTTTTTGTACAGCTTTGACAGTACTACTGCATCTTTTTTGACACGCAAAGACCCAAACGGCGTTCCATAGTGTGTATGTCGTGAAGCTAATAGCAGTGATGCTATTACTGTGTAACTCTGGTAGGGCAACATCGGAAAACTTGGTAGTGTGTACCGGTGCTCGACCAGTCAGCGAAAGCCAACATCACCCACGACAGAGAATGGTTGATTGTCAAGGGCAATGAATTCCATTATTTTGGCTTTCATGGATTTCGCCTTTGAGTTGTCTCGCTGAAATGTTCTTACTCTTTCAAATGATTGCTTGACTTGTTTGACTGCTCGATCCACATAGCAGACATTGTGGGCTAGGTTAGGAATTCTGTGTTGCACGTGTAGCGTAACATTTTACGTGGCGTCATTACGTCATGTGCCTATGTTATATAAGTATGCACGGTAGCTTTGACATCGGTTTTTAACATCGGCGTTAAACTAGACATCAGGCTGATACCGATGTTGGCATTTTTAGCTAATATCGTCCGATTCCGATCCCTAGATTTAAGTCAAAACTGTAACTAGGCCACTCAGGAACATTCAATGTCTTATTGGTAAGCAACTCCAGTGTATATTTGGCCTTCTGTTTTAGGTTATTGTTCTACTGAATGGTTAGTTCCTTATTGTAAAGAGCATGCATGTTTTGCAATATTTGTATTCTGTACAGGCTTCTGTCTCTTCACTCTGTAATTTAGGTTAGTATTGTGAGTAATTACAAGGTTGTTGATCCAGCCTCAGTTTTCTCCTATCACAGCCATTAATCTCTGTAGCTGTTTTAAAGTCACCATTGGCCTCATGGTGAAATCCCTGAGTGGTTTCCTTCCTCTCCGGCAACTGAGTTAGGAAGGATGCCTGTATCTTTGTATTGACTGGGTGTATTGATACACCATCCAAAGTGTAATTAATAACTGCACCATGCTCAAAGGGATATTGTGTCTGCTGTCTGCTTTTTTATTTTTACCCATCAATAGGTGCACTTCTTTGCGAGGCATTGGAAAACCTCCCTTGTCTTTGTGGTTGAATATGTTTGAAATTCATTGCTTGACTGAGGGACCTTATAGATAATTGTGTGATACAGAGATGAGAAAGTTGTTCAAAAATCATGTTAAACACAGGAGGGCGGCAGGTAGCCTGGCGGGTAGGAGCGTTATCAGTAACCGAAATGTTGCTGGATCGAAGTTAAAAATCTGTCATTCTGCCCCTGAGCAAGGAGGTTAAAACCTCTTAGGGATCCCTTAACGCTCGAATCCCGTTAGCGGGATAGATTTGACAACATCCGGTGAAATTGCAGAGCACCAAATTCAAACTACAGAAATATAAATATTTAACATTCATATAAATACAAGTGTAATACATCAAAATAAAGCTTAACTTCTTGTTAATCCAGCCGCTGTGTCAGATTTCATAAAGGCTTTACGGCGAAAGCACACCATGCAATTATCTGAGGACAACGCCCCGCATACAAAAACATGAAAACCATTTTTCAACCAGGCAGGTGCGACACAAAAGTCAGAAATAGCGATATAATAAATGCCTTACCTTTGAAGATCTTCATCTTTTTGCAATCCCAAATGTCTCAGTGACACAATGAAGGGTTGTTTTGTTCAATAAATTCCTTCTTTATATCCCCAAAATGTCCATTTATTTGGCGCGTTTGATCCAGAAATACACCGGTTCCAACTCACCCAACATGACTACAAAGTATCTAATAAGTTACCTGTAAACTTGGTCCAAACTTTTCAAACAACGTTTCTAATCCAACCTCAGGTACCCTAAAATGTAAATAATCGATAAAATTTAAGACGGAATAAACTGTTTCCAATACCGGAGAAAAATAACGAGGAGCAGCGCACTCCTGTTCACGCGCACCAAAAGACTTGAGTCCATCTGAGTGACACATGGAAAGAATAGGACTACTTCTTCATTTCTCAAAAGAAAAACATTGAACAATTTCTAAAGACTGTTGACATATAATGGAAGCCATAGGAACTGCAATCTGGGCCCTAATAAATCAGGTTTCCCATAGAAAAGCATTGGAAAACACAATGACCTCAAAAAATAAATTCCCTGGATGGATTGTGCTCGGGGTTAACAGTTTTAGAAACTTTAGAGTGTTTTCTATCCAATACTACCATGCATATGCATATCCTAGCTTCTGGGCCTGAGTGACAGGCAGTTTACTTTGGGCACGCTTTTTATCCGGACGTGAAAATACTGCCGCCTAGCCCAAAGAGGTTTTAACCTACTGTTCCCCGCGCGCCAATGATGTGAATGTCGATTAAGGCAGCCCTCCGCACCTTTCTGATTCAGAGGAGTTGGGTTAAATGCAGAGGACACATTTCAGTTGAATGCATTCAGTTGTACAACTGACAAGGTATCTCCCTTTCCTATTATTGTTGGTGACAGAATGCAACTTATTATGTGACTATTTAAGCACATTTTTACTCCTTAAATTATTTAGGTTTGCCATAGCAAAGGAGTTGAATAATTCCACCTTGACATTATGGGGTATTGTGTGTAGGCCAGTGACACAAAATCTAAATGTAATCCATTTTAAATTCAGTCTCTAACACAACAAAATGTGGAGGGGGGAAAAAAAAGGTCAAGGGGGTGTGGATACTTTCTGAAGGCACTGTAGCTAGCTTCATAAAGTATTCACACCCTTTTTCTACATTTGGTTGTGTAGTGCATGTTTAAAGTCGTGTGGTTCTGTTGGTAGATCAGTAAGAAAGTGTAAGTCACTCTGGATACGATTGTCTGTTAAATTACAAATTTGACAGACTTCACATAGAATTACGTAAAAAAAAGAAAAAAAAGAATCAAAAACAACGTATTGCAACACCCAAAGAAAATAACACAGTTACACAGGTCAAACACAGGTACAAGGTAGGCATTAAAGAATGGACATGTTTACAGTTTGGACAGATATAGGGACTCGATGCAACCAGAGATACACTCCGCCGGCACTCATCACATCTCCATTGAGATGTATATATGGTGGAATTCAGTTGTCTCAGCTTGTCTAAAGTCTGTATAGATTTGGGGACTGTGGTAACCTCTGCTCCTCCTCTCTCCTTCCCTCCAGACTCCCTCCAGCTCTCTGTCTCTGAAGAGGAGGTTCCCCCTGATCAGCAGCACTGTGAGCAGGAGTGGAGCCCCAGTCTGGGGAAGGAGGACCCAGAGACCAAACAGATTAAAGAGAAACAGGAGGAACTCAGGACCAGTGAGGAGGAAGAGCAGCTTCAAGGTCTGGAGCCTGATATCATAGAATTCAAATTCACTCCTCCCTGTGTGAAAAGTGAATGTGATCCGGAGGACCCACTTTGGTCCTTGACTCTTCCCCAAATCCAGACTGTGGAGAACAGAGAGAGTGACTGTAAACGAGTGGATTTCACACGTTTTGGCACTGTGACCCACATTAAGGGTCTCAACATTTTCTGTGACCCTCCAGATAATCAAAACAATGCCTCCAGCCACAGTTCAGCTGTAAGCAGCGACCCAGTAGGACTTGACAGCAGCCCACCATTTGAGCCTAGCCTATCATTGGATCCAAACACACCAATGGGGGAACACTATTCCAAACCCAGCACCACATCTAGAATAACTCACCACTGCCGTGACTGTGGTGAAACGTTTCCTCTGAAAGCTGACCTGCAGAGGCACGTGACTTTTGCCAAGAAGAGATTCAGCGAATGCCACTTATGCAAAAAACAGTACAACTCCACCTGTAAACTGAAGGCCCATGTCCGACTCTGTCACGATGGGAAACCCTGCACCTGCCCCTTTTGTGGCAAGGCCTTCAAACAAAAAGGACATCTGTCCAGGCACATGAATATTCACACAGGAGAGAAACCATTTACCTGTGGTGACTGTGGGAAGAGCTTTATTCAGAAAGGGGACCTAAGGAGACACATACTGACTCACACAGGAGAGAAACCATTTAGCTGTGGTGACTGTGGTAAAGGCTTCATTCGCAAGGAGCACCTAACTGCACATATACGGACTCACACAGGAGAGTAATCATTTATCTGTGGTGACTGCTGGAAAAGCTTTAGTCTCAAGCAGAACCTAACCATGCACAAACTGACTCACACAAGAGAGTAATCATATGGCTGCTCAGTCTGAGGTAAAAGATTAATTCAGAAGGTAAACATGCTGACGCACGTGAGATACATCCACAAAGAAAGAAAATAGGATGAAAACACAAAAAAAGAAAGACAGTTAGGACAAAGATCTCCTGTCAGGAGATGGGAATAAAAATGGAGGATGTGAACAACACTCTTAGGAAAGCAAAGAAAGACAGTTAGGACAAAGATCTCCTATCAGAAGATGGGAATAAAAGGCAGGATGTGAACAACACTCTTAGGAAAGCAAAGCTACTCTGGATAATTCGTGCTGTGGGTTTCAGATAAATAGATACACGATGGATTTACTTTAGTAAAATGTTTTGTGTAAATAAAGTTTGATTTTAATTAAAAGTTTAGGAAATAAAATAACAGTAGTGCCTGTATTTTGTTCAACGTCTGTTGATGTTTTCACGTAATTAGAAACAGGGATATCTGGTGATGACAGAATGTTCTGACTGGTGTTATTGATTTATAAAAAAATGCATTCATTCCAGGAGTTATCTCCTTCCGTCTGTCCCATGAGTGTTTCTCATCCATTCTGACCCAATGTTGCTCATTCATGATATTGTTTTAAATTGTAACTTCTGGGAAGTAGTGATATAGTCAACTCCTCATAAGTGCACTGCAGTGTTTTTCCTGTCCCAATTCAATAACATCTGCACTACCGTTCAAAAGTTTGGGGTCACTTTGAAATGTCCTTGTTTTTGAAAGAAAGGCATATTTTTTGTCCATTAAAATAATATAAATTGATCAGAAATACAGTGTAGACATTGTTAATGTTGTAAATTACTATTGTAGATGGAAATGGCTGATTTTTAATGGAATATCTACATAGGCGTAGAGGCCCATTATCAGCAACCATCAGGCCCCTCTGTTCCAATGGCACGTTGTGTTAGCTAATCCAAGTTTATCATTTTAAAAGGCTAGTTGATCATTAGAAAACCTTTTGCAATTATGTTAGCACAGCTGAAAACTTGTGCTAATTAAAGAAGCAATAAAACTGGCCTTCTTTAGACTAGTTGAGTGTCTGGAGTATCAGCATTTGTGAGTTCGATTACAGGCTCAAAATGGCCAGAAACAAAGAACTTTCTTCTGAAACTCGTCAGTCTATTCTTGTTCTGAGAAATGAAGGCTATTCTATGCGAGAAATTGCCAAGAAACTGAAGATCTCGTACAACACTATGTACTACTCCCTTCACAGAACAGCGCAAACTGGCTCTAACCAGAATAGAAAGAGGAGTGGGACGCCCCGGTGCACAACTGAGCAAGAGGACAAGTACATTAGAATGTCTAATTTGAGAAACAGACGCCTCACAAGTCCTCAACTGGCAGCTTCATTAAATAGTACCCGCAAAACACCAGTCTCAACGTCAACAGTGAAGAGGCGACTCCGGGATGCTGGCCTTCTAGGCAGAGTTGCAAAGAAAAAAGCCATATCTTAGACTGGCCAATAAAAAGAAAAGATTAAGATGGGCAAAAGAACACAGACACTGGACATAGTCTGAATACCTCTCGTATTGCCAACCTTACTACAATGGCAGCAAATATTCCTATGAATTCAACAACACACTTTATTTATATCATCCCTTCTCCTGAAGTGAATGGTTTCACCCACTATTCTACCCGTGAACTGCGGCGTTCTTTGATATCTACATTGCGTGTGAGGTTGATGGAAACTCTACATTTTCAATTTGTCACACTGGCATGTCATACCTAAGTTTGCTAATCTTGCCAATTAAAATATAATTAAAATAATTGGCAATATCCGTGGGTTTTGTGATGAATGAGCCATCTGATTCAATGAATGATGGAACTGAGTTTGGCTTTTTGTGCAAAATTTCATTTAAGGTGCTCCAAAGCTTTTTACTATAATTCTTTATGTAATTTATCTTTGTTTCATAGTGTAGTTTCTTATTCTTTTAATTAAGTTTGGTTACATGATTTCTCAATATGCAATACGTTTGCCAGTCGGTTGTGAAGCCAGACTTATTTGCCATTCCTTTTGCCTCATCTCTCTCAACCATAACATTTTTCAATTCCTCATCAAACCACAGGGATTTAAAAATTTTTACAGTCATTTTCTTAATAGATGCATTCTTATTAGTAACTGGAATAAGCAATTTCATAAATGTGTCAAGTGCAGCGTCTGGTTGCTCCTCGTTACACACTGCAGACCAACAAATATTCAACAACATAGGAATCACTACAAAACGTATTGTATGACCTCTTATACACTAAACTCAGCAACAACAATAAAACGTCCCTTTTTCAGGACCCTGTCTTTCAAAGATAATTCGTAAAAATCCAAATAACATAGATATTCATTGTAAAGGGTTTAAACACTGTTTCCCATGCTTGTTCAATGAACCATGAACAATTACTGAACATGCACCTGTGGAACGGTCGTTAAGACACTAACAGCTTACAGACGGTAGGCAATTAAGGTCACAGTAATGAAAACTTAGGACACTAAAGAGGCCTTTCTACTGACTCTGAAAAACACCAAAGAAAGATGCCCAGGGTCCCTGCTCATCTGCGTGAACATGCCTTAGGCATGCTGCAAGGAGGCATGAGGACTGCAGATGTGGCCAGGGCAATAAATTGCAATGTCCGTACTGTGAGATGCCTAAGACAGCGCCACAGGGAGACAGGACAGACAGCTGATCGTCCTCGCAGTGGCAGACCACGTGTAACACCTGCACAGGATCGGTACATCCGAACATCACACCTGCGGGACAGGTACAGGATGGCAACAACAACTGGGACTGAGACATTTCTCACCATTGAACTGCCCAATACAACGGCCAGAGAAGGGGATGTACAAATCCGCCCATTCCTACCCATCACACAATTCACGCACCATGCTTCACTGTAGTGGTGTTATTGACCAGGTGATGACCGGTGCCAGGTTTCCTCCAGATGTGATGCTTGGCATTCAGGCCAAAGAGTTCAATATGGGTTTCATCAGACCAGAGAATCTTGTTTCTCATGGTCTGAGAGTCCTTCAGGTGCCTTTTAGCAAACTCCAAGCGGCTGTCATGTGCCTTTTACTGAAGAATGGCTTCCATCTGGCCAGAGAGCTGGCGGGCAACTCTCAACAAGAAGCAACAGCAGTGGATTGACCAGACGCTGTTTACCAGGAGCCGCCTACGGAGCTCACCGTTAATCACTGTCCTTGCCCTGGTGGGGTGAAGACCAGAAGAGGGTGATGTCCTTCCTGCTTCCAAGGCCTGCCTCAGAAAGTGCTGGGGTGAGTATTTCTATAATAAATGAGAATAAATTAGTTTAGAAATGGTATTTTAATATTTGCTAATGTTGGGTCGACTGTTAGTAGTGTGCCACTCTCTCCCTCTCTCTCTTAGAGCTGGCGGGCAACTCTCAACAAGCATCAGCAGCGGTGGACTGGTCGGACGCTGTTCACCAGGAGCAGCATGGGGAGCACAATTCATCACCGACTTGCTTGAGAGACACCAGACTAACGTCTGTCCAGTGTGAGGGCACAATTCATCACAGACGAACTAATCAGCATTTCACTCAAATGTGTGGCATGAATATGCAATCCTTAAAATTGTCTTCTAACAAAGGGACAGATACACAGACACTCCTGCCATTTCTATGGCCCCCTCTAACTTCAAAATAACTTGAAGTGCTGCTGAGGGGAAGACCGTAGAACAGTGGCTGGCGGAGAAGAGGGGCAAGCTGCTGGAGGAAACTGAGCCACACGTTGGGTTGTCGTGAAACATTCCTTTTGTATATAGTTCAGTTCACCTTGTTCCCCTCTACCAAGACAGTGTAGAGGCTTGTGTGTGTTGAGGGCCCTCTGAGCTATATTCTCTGTAGCCTATGACCACTGGCAGGAAGTCCCATGACAAACAGGTCTGAGGTGAGTCACCAGCCTGACACCGGTCCTTTTTTTCAATGTGGGCCTGTCTAACCAATGCTAACAATGATCTATTCCAAAGGAACATATATTCGGACATTGCTGAAATGCGTTTTAAGTTTGACATTTGTAACTAATCTGTATTTCACTCAAATGTGTGGTGTGAATATAAGCAATGCTTATAATTGTCAACTACAAAGGGACAGTTATACAGACACTCCTGTAATTTATAAGGCCCCTCTAACTTCAAAATGTTAATGGTGATCTGATATGAACTGAAATATTTTAAGTGCAAAAGATAAGCGTACAAGAGGCATGGTAAAGGTTTATTTTACTTTATTATAAATTATTTATAAAAATACATATAAGAATTTGTGTGAGGGCAGGGGATATTGACAATGTATGAAATTTAAATATGAACTGTAAAAAATGTTTAAAAGAGTAATGAGTTGATTAGAATACAATGACATTGTTATTTTTGTCTACTACAAAGGGATAGTTTCACCTTTTAACTTGTATGTCTTGTAATTTAGTCCATCTTCTATCACCTTAACTTGCACAGTCGGTAAACAGGGGACATACAGACCGTGTGGGTCACACATTATCCTGTCATTTCTTTCAATGTGTTGTTTTCCACATCTGGTGTGAGCTGATGTTACCCTCCTGTGAAAATGTGACAAGGCACCTGTCACTAATTTACAGTGGTCCCTGTGGGACGCCATAATGAAAAAACATTAAAACAATGAAGCAGCAAGCAGCCATGATGGGGTTCAAGCTAGGGCTGTGCATACAGACGAATGATTGTTTTTATTAATTACTTTTGTATCCACTTTTCAATCACAAGGTAACTGTTACAAATGTAGTCACCTGCTAAAGCTCAAGGATGACACGCAAATTCGTGAAGCGTTCCTTATTTTTCCCCCCCTGGGGATAGTTCTGGCTTTTTAACAACTAAAACTTGTGTGTACTGTGTGGTGGAGAAAGCACTGCGAAACTCCTGTGGATGTTCGCTCCCCTCTAGTGGTCATGTTAGGTAAGTGCACCTCTAGAGGTCATGTTAGGTAAGTGCAACAGGACGGCTGAACTAAACGCAAATCAAATCAGACACTGTGTCCCAATCCACAAGGATAAAAAGGCAGCATTTCAAGGCAAGATGTCGAAAGTGGCATGTCTCAAGCTCAATGACACTTAAAGGGGAATGGAAGTACATCTAAGCAAAGAGATGTATTCAATCAACTAATACTAAACATGTGCATTTAACATTAAAAAAAACATCTCTATATTTAGTGTTTTGAACTTCGACAAGGTTTATTTGAGCTATGGTCAGCGCCATTTTTAATTACCATAGTAACGACTGGCAGGAATCAGAAAATTGTCTGTTATTGAGTTTTCGCGCGGAGAGTGGATCGAAGAGAGTGAGTTTAGGACAACGAAGATGGCAACAAAACGTAGTAATTCAAACATGAACTGTATAGCACCCGGCTGTAGGAATTGGCTCAACAACTAAAAATCCCTCGGTAAGCTACCATCGGCTGCCCAAGGACCCACAACTTTTGAAGACGTGTCAGCTGGAGCTAGCAGGATCTGTAGCCAGCACTTCACGGAGGAAGGGCACTTTCGATTCGGCAACCGGGAGTTTCCGAATGGAAAGGAATCATAGGCCTACGTTGAAGCCCTCTGCTTGCCCCCTCCATTTTCAATTCAAGTTTGACATTTCAAATCAGATGCTTGAGCTTGTTCCAATTTTACAACAATTTCGAGGTCGGTACAACATACATACAACTTGCATACAACGAATTGGACCAAGCTAGGCCTTCATTGGTGGGTTTTTGCTCTCTTTGTCTAAATTGGAACAAGCTGAAGCATCTGATTGGAGGAGGGCAATCGGAACAATTGGGACAGAGAAGAAGGTCCCCTACTAGTTGCGTTGTTCTCTCAGGTACCAGGGCAAATGCCATGCATTTCCAGGCATTCCTGTTGGATGGACTGGTGAGGTGGAACGAGGCAGCCTCTGCTCTGTTACAGTGGCCACCTGCAGCACATCCTCACCCTTAGCAGCCAAAGGGTGCTTGGCCAGGACCAGGTAAAGGACTACACCAAGCCTAGTGAGTACACAGGTAAGTCGAGTAAGAGAATGAACATTTACATCAATTGCATTGATTACATCCCATTAACACTTCCCTACTCTGCTTTTGCCTGATTATAATTTTTTTAATAGGGGAACTCCTTGGAGTTGAGTACCTGTACTCTCAGACTGGCAGAGTGCTGCAGGATGTCAGCGCGGACCCTGACCTTCCGGAAGAGGCAGCCGCCGTCGAGCAGCTCGATGAGGGCTTTCAGGAGGAGGATGTGGATCCGACAGTCCACAGCCCTCCTGTCACTCCTATGAGCGCCCCGTCCTCCAGCTCAGCGGCACCTCTGTCAGGGGAACCCGCTGACACACCCAGGTCTGGGCCATCCAGTCCCACCGCCCCTGAAGACGGAAGCTCTCCTGAGGCCACTGATCGACACGATTCTCCTCACCCTGACCGCTCCTCCTCTGATTCAGAGGTAAGAGTTCAATTATAATTGACCTTTTGTGTTGTTAAAAAGAAAAATTCTATTGCAACCTCTTTGCAATAAGGACTTGAGACCAAAAGCTCAAGAGACGTTTCAAGTGTTTAATACCAAGGATGCAGTCAGCTGAGTGCACACATTTAGGAGTCACCTCCCCAGCTATCCATGTTATACTCTTCCCTTGTAGGAGTCACCTCCCCAGCTATTAGCTTGGGCGAGGTGACTCCTACAAGGGAAGAGTATAAAATGTATAGCTGGGGAGGTGACTCCTACAAGGGAAGAGTATAACATGTATAGCTGGGGAGGTGATCACCTCCCCAGCTATACATGTTATACTCTTCCCTTGTAGGAGTCACCTCCCCAGCTATACATTTTATACTCTTCCCTTGTAGGAGTCACCTCCCCAGCTATACATGTTATACTCTTCCCTTGTAGGAGTCACCTCCCCAGCTATACATTTTATACTCTTCCCTTGTAGGAGTCACCTCCCCATCTATACATGTTATACTCTTCCCTTTAGGAGTCACCTCCCCAGCTATCCATGTTATACTCTTCCCTTGTAGGAGT